>NC_028355.1:36859022-36864713 GCF_000741045.1 Vigna radiata var. radiata | reverse complement strand
AATATGATGGAAAATTATGAATTTAATAAAATGGAGATGTAAGAGAATTCCAAGGAGGAATGTCTCATGATTGGTGATGATTGGTAAAGTATGACATGGTCAGACTCTGGCTTCGTTTTTTATCTTGATATTCTGTGATTACTCCTCCTCATATAGAAGAGGGTAACTCATGCATGAGAATGGCAGGAGGTCCGTGACCATAAGACCAGATGGTCGTTTTAGGACTAACCTTGGATGGGAGTTGATGAGTGTATGCCAGTTACTACACCACACCGGGTGCTAGAAACGACGAGATACATGGTTCATACAGTCCGAACAGTCAATGTAAAGTGGTCGGTCATAATATGATTATGTGAATGTTGTATATGTATGACTTTATTCATGTTTAATTGGATTGTATCGTTAATTAAAATTACACTAGCTTACCCTACTTTCTTGTCTTGTCTTTTATTGTTCGTCCGGTTGTTCTCTTCACTGCAATGGTCATCTAATGGATGTGAGCGGAAGGCGATACTGGCTCATTGGAGGATGTACTGCAGATTGATCACTCCAAGGACAACATAGGACCGTAGTCAGTAGGTTCTTTTAATCATTCTGCTTAGAAAACCGTTCAGCTTATATATTCTTTTGAATAACCGTTCGGCAGAAACTTTCTTTTGTAACACTGCTCGGTCTAAGTTATATCTAGAACCGTTCGGCTGAAATTATACAATGTTGTTCAACAATCAGCTTGTGTTGGTTTTAAATCATTGGGATATTTATATATATTCATATTCTGTAATTACGTTGGTCTATTGTTTTATCATATTATTATTGTTAACTCCTGAATATAAATATAGTTTTCAATCTATATTTATTGTTCTGAGGATAACCTACGGGTTGTGGGTTTGTCATGTCTTTCTTGTGGAAGATGAGTCTGAATGGTATGTTATATCGTTTTCTCCAAGTCTAGATGGTCAAACTTTAAGTCGTAACTAAAAGTTTTGAGAACAAAGAATTTTTTGATAGAAGTAATGAGGGTGCACACTCATAAATTTTACCAAAGATGGTATCTTTTCTCAATTCTGATTATAACTTGAAACTCTGCTATTAATCTTATTGTCATACCTTTCGATTTCATAGAAATTGTTCGGTCTTACACAGGTTCTCTATGACCGAACGTCCCTTATTGGTTACCGTTCGGCCCAGTAAATTCCATTTTCTTTAAAAAAGTTGTCTCAACTTCTTTGGCCTCTCTGAAAACCATTTGATCTCATACTGGTTTATGACGAATGTTCTTTTATTTGTTACAGTTCGGTCATTACCATCAAACTCTCATTTTAACCTGACTACACTGATTCGGCCTTTGGCTGAATTCAGCGTTCGATTTCTATAAGTGTTCTTGCTTTCATAAGTTAGGTTGTTGATTCTTTATCCCTGTGTGTTTGGAAGATGACATCTAGGTCCCTCCTCCTTGACCTCAATTATGGATGCACCTAACTCAATAAGATTGATGGAGTCAATAATCACAACCTTGCAACAATAAAACGCCTCATTAGTACAATAAAACACTATAACTCTACAATAGTTAAAAGTCGTTTGGTTGTCAACTAACGTCGCTCGGGTGTCAGCAGAAGTTTCTCAACGTCAGTTTTTGGATATGATGGGAAGTGCAGTTCAGGTGAGGTCAACCAGTGGTTCAGAGCAGAATTTAAAACTGTACAATAGAAGTCAGAAATTCTAGGTTGAGAAAACTTGAAGTTCTTGAAGAGAACTGAAGTATAGTAAGGGTATTTGGGTTAAGGGATAATTAAAAGAAGATGGATGGGTATTATCAACAAGCGGATTTGTTATATTCAAATTTAGTAGGATGTTCCAAGATTTGTGGTTCATTTAGGAGAAAGATTTGATCATTGGCTGAGATGAAAATTTCAAGGGTTAAAGGAAAGAGTGCAGTGGAATGTTAGTTTAGTAGGAAAGCATAAGGTTAGAGAACTAAGAATACAATGAGCGAAGAAAGGAAAAGAAGAGTTTTAGAGAGGATGACAAAGAGTGGTTATAGTATAAGTTGCTTAAGAGGGTATCACGAACGATCAAGAGAATCGAGATTGATTGAGACGATCAAAGTTTTGGAAGCTGCATGTTGTGGTACCGTTCATTTTCTTCAGGTGTGGCTTTAGGGTGATGTTCAGTGAACGGTTGAGAGATAAGTGAATAGTGGATGTTGAGTTACAAAAGGTAGTGAGTTGGTAATTTCAGGTAGAGTCAGAAAATTAATGTTGTTGTAATTAGAGAAGATTTATTTAGAATCTTCCTAATTAGAGAAAGTAGATATACAATCTTTTATTTTATTTTNTTTCCTAGTTTCTCTATTTCCCTTTTTAGGAGAATTAGATTGTTACAAATAGAGGATATGAGAATGTATTTTCAATCAATTCTAAATAATAAATTTCAATATTATTTTCTACTGTTACGGGAAAATGGTATTTTGGGGGTTTAGAAGATTTCAGGTAGGGTGTGTATTTCGATAATTCTAAGTTAAAAAGAGTATTTATTGAAGAAGGTTTTAAGTTGAGATGTCGATGATGGGTACCTGAAGAATTCTAAGTGTGTGATGTGTGTGGAATCGATGTAAGAATTCAAAATTTAAGTGTATAGAATGCGATTTTATTAGGAATCTTTATTATATGATCCTAACAGTCACCCTCACCACTGATGTGTACTCACACAAGACGGAAAGAATCAAACAATGGGTAACTTATTCACAGTAACAATCACGAAGTAACCGAGGACCTAACCCCTCTCACCAGGATCGAAACTGGTCTGTACAAAGTATACAATGGACTAACTTCCCTCTCGGACAATATAACAGTCTTATTTATACTATTCCTTTGCCTACTAACCTAAACCCATTACCATTATGCCCTATCACCCTATGATCTCTCATTACACCCTGTTTCAAAGCAACTTTGTCCTCAAGGTTGGAACAATGAAACTTGGGTCCATTGTATTATGATGTGGTCTTATCATAGGGAGAGACCTCGCTGACTACTATATGCAACTGCAAGTTTGGAGACTTAGGAGGTGGCAACTCCTCCTCCACTATCTCCCATTCTTTGTCTTTCCTTTCTATTGACCCCAATATCGTTCGGTTTTGAACTGTAATAGTTAATACCGTTCGGTCCCCTATCAAACAGTGCAACTTCATCACTTTTGGCTGAATAAGATCACCGGCCGAGAGAGTGGACAACTCTGACTACTTCAGGTCTAATTCTGTCTTAGTCCTCTCAGCAATCGTACCACTCGATCGTGCCCTAATTGTTTCGTATTCTATCACGTCCCATTTTTAACTCTTCGCCATTGATTCCTTCATCCAATCTTCCCTCTCAGGCCTTCGTCCCTTCTTTCAAGCTTCTTTCCCACAGATTCCTTCCTCCTGAACCGTTCAGTTACTTTCGCCCTCTTCCTTGCGGATCCGGTAGTAAACCTATTTTGATTCGCTTCCAGACGTCCAATAACAGTTTCTTCCAAACGTCCTCTTCCGTTCAGTTCTATTCGTCCAAGACCTTTCGGATATGGCGGTTCCGACCTTTCTGTCACGTTCAACTCAGATAATCCTCTCTCGTTCGATTCTGGCAATTCTCTATGGGTTGATGTTGGGATATATTCTTCTGCATTTCCTGATTGCTTATTGGCCGCTCCTTTTCAAAAACGATACCCCTACCGCGTTACACTACCTCTATTTATAGAGGCTCTGACCCACTACCTCTATTATGATGTGGTGTTGTTTTTGCTATGTTTGATGTGTGACCAAAAGAAAGGTTCAATTATTTCAAATCGTGCTGGGTAGTTATAGATATCAAAAGATGTGTTATGTTTTGAGGAGGAGAAGATGAAGGGTTGTAGGAGCTAGAAGATGTTAGTAAGGATAAGTGGAGAAGAGAGGATAAATCTTTATGGTGTGTGGACTTAGTGTAGTGATAAGGAGAGTCTACTTTAGTACTTTAAAGGAGAAATCCATCAGTATAGTTAAGGTTGTTGGGAAAGGAGAACAGGTGACTCTACCTAGAATAGGAAGACGTTATGAGGGAATTGCTCTTCCATCTGTTCTCTAGTAAGCTTTCAATTTTCGAGGACGAAAATTTTTGTAGTTGGGGAGAATGTCGAACCCCAAAAATGACATGTGTAAAGGGGAGGTTTCTGTCAAAACCCAAAAATGACATGTGTAAATTAGGGGGGGGGGGGTTCGGTGGCAGTATATAAGCCCAGTTTTTCAATTTCAGGCCATTTTATCTGCATGTGTTCATTCTCTCCAATCTTCTAAAGTTTCTTTTCTCCTCCTTCTCTCTACCTTCTCTCTAGACTTTCTTCCTTCTTCTTCTTCCAATCATTAATCAGACAACACCTAAGTCTTCTTGGTACCAAAAGCTTTGCTTCACACAGATCAAGCTGTCATTTTGAATTGCTAAGTTTGAGTCATTCGCCTTTTTGATATTCTGCAATTTCGGTAACATGCAAAATGTTGTTTGGTCTTGCATGTGTCAATTAACTACTCTTTTAAATCTAATTATTAGTTTTGGGTGGAATGGATGGTGTTTTCTCATCATTCAAAGGTTTGTAGGCGGTGTACGTACGAGTGGGGTAGCCAAATTCAGTGAGAAGTCTTCCTTTGCTTTAACTAAAGAGGTAAGGAGAGCTAGATAATTTTAATTAATTGATTATGATGTATGAATATGTTGTTGATGATGTGGCATGTATGTGAAATACAGTGAATTGGGTGTTTGGTATTGATGGTGTGTACTGTATTCATGTTGAATGTTTTCTGTATAATTTTGGTTCATGGTTGAGAGAATGGTGAGGAAATGAAGTGGTAGAAATGGGAAAAATGGTGGTTGTTTGAGTTTTGGGTTTGTAGGGAAATTGGTAAGATTTGGTGTTGATCATAATTATGTAGTTGTTCTGCAGAATTATGCAGTTCGTTGAGGGTCCTTCATGGACCGTTCGACTTTTCACTTGAGCTCGATCTTAACAGGATTCCACTTATGAGGAGTTTTAGTTAATGACCGAACGGTCTTGTACTAGTATTTGTTCTAATACTGGTGTTCGGTCTTGAATGTGTTTATACTCTAGGAGACCTTACCTGCTAATGATCATTCGGTCTTAGGTGTGTATGTGATCTCTTAGTACTGTTCGGTACCCGGTCTTAACTGAGTTCTGTATTATGGAATTTCAGTTAATGACCGATCAGTCTGAGGCCATTATCCACTTCAATATAGCGTTTGGTTTGTTATATGTATTATCTGTTTATGACCACTTGGTCATTTATTGTCTTGATTGTGCTTAGTCATGTACTAGTACTAGGTCTTGATGAGTGTTTGGTCATTTATTATTAATGGGTCTCTTAAAGAGTGTTCGGTCTTGTACTGACGCTCGGTCTCTTAAAGAGTGCTCGGTCTTGTACTGACGCTCGGTCTCGTACTGACGCTCGGTCTCTTAAAGAGTGCTCGGTCTTGTACTGACACTCGGTCTCTTAAAGAGCGTTCGGTCTTGTATTGACACTCGGTCTCTTAGAGAGTTCTCGGTCTTGTACTTAAACACGGCCTCTTAAAGAATGCTCGGTCTTGTACTGACACTCGGTCTCTTAAAGAGTGTTCGGTCTTGTACTGACACTCGGTCTCTTAAAGAGTGTTCGGTCTTGTACTGACACTCGGT
>NC_028355.1:36854503-36858142 GCF_000741045.1 Vigna radiata var. radiata | reverse complement strand
AATATGATGGAAAATTATGAATTTAATAAAATGGAGATGTAAGAGAATTCCAAGGAGGAATGTCTCATGATTGGTGATGATTGGTAAAGTATGACCATGGTCAGACTCTGGCTTCGATTTTGATCTTGATATTCTGTGATTACTCCTCCTCATATAGAAGAGGGTAACTCATGCGTGGGAATGGCTGGAGGTCTGTGACCATAAGACCAGATGGTCGTTTTAGGACAAACCTTGGATGGGAGCTGATGAGTGTACGCCAGTTACTACACCACACCGGGTGCTAGAAACGACGAGATACATGGTTCATACAGTCCGAACAGTCAGTGTAAAATGGTCGGTCATAATATGATTATGTGAATGTTGTATATGTATGACTTTATTCATGTTTAATTGAATTGTATCGTTATTTAAAATTACACTAGCTTACCCTACTTTCTTGTCTTGTCTTTTATTGTTCGTCCGGTTGTTCTCTTCATTGCAATGATCATCTAATAGATGTGAGCAGAAGACAATACTGGCTCATTGGAGGATGTACTGCAGATTGATCACACCAAGGACAACACAAGACCGTAGTCAGTAGGTTCTTTTAATCATTCTGCTTAGAAAACCGTTCGGTTTATATATTCTTTTGAATAACCGTTCGACAGAAACTTTCTTTTGTAACACCGCTCGGTCTAAGTTATATCTAGAACCTTCGGCTGAAATTGTACAATGTTGTTCAACAATAAGCTTGTGTTGATTTTAAACCAATGGGATATTTATATATATTCCTATTCTGTAATTAGGTTTGTTCCAATGTTTTATCATATTATTATTGTTAACTCCTGAATATAAATATAATTTTCAATCTATTTTTATTGGGATGTTATCAAAATAATCTCAAAAATAAATTTTTATATTTTTTAAAAATAAAAGTAAAATAAGAAAATAATGTTAAATAAATAAATTATTTATGTCGTATGAAAGTATCATTTCAATTGTGGTGATAATAAGAATAACGTCTTCTCTTTCACTGTTTCAGGAAATATAATTATTTCTGTACAAATTTTATTATTTTGGACATGGTGAAAACATACACAAAATAAACAGAGCAAAGATTTATTGTACTGCTGACTGAGTCATGAAACATTAATAGGAAGTAGTTAAACAGGTTTGCAACATTTATTATGGGTGATGAGACAAGTAGCAAACCGATTACTGTTTAAATCGAAAAGTTTGTCATATAATGAAGCCTATGTATCTATCTATCTATCCTCTACAACTAAGCATAAATTTAACACTTTTGCCGGAAAAAAGTTCATCGGAGAGATTATTTGTAATCCAAAATTTTGAAACATTTATGTTAGAGACAGTTAAATTAGTTGTACGATGAAAAAAGTATTTATTTGGTAAATTCGAAGAAGACATTGAGAAAAAGAAGAAAGTAAAGGAATGAAGTACCATGAGAGCGACGCCAGTTACACTGAACCATGAGTTTGCAAGAGTAGCACCAGCAAGTTGAAGGTCTCCTAAGTGACCAACAAGCATGACAGAAACCAAAGTGATTAAGTAATAGAACAAGTTTGTAAGAATCATTGGAAGCGAAAACAAGAGTTGGTGTTTGGCTTCTTCCATGTCCAAAACTTTCTTCCACCATTTTCTGTTTTCTCTTCCATTAATGTCAGATTCTTCCAACAGAGCTTCTCTTGTTCTGCCATGTGAACTGCTGCTTGCTGCCATCTTCTCTACCACGTAAACTTTCTTTGCTAGATATTTCTGAGGTGAAGCTTTTTTCAATCATCACCATCTCTGCCTATATGGTCAAACATGTTTACTATATATAAGACCTAAAACTTACATCTATTTAATTTAAATAAATAACAATTATGTGTAATCATTTTTCCCTCCCGTCATGTCATGTCCCCATTTTTTTTGTCAGTTTTTTTTTTTCTGATTTTTTAACATAAAGAAACCAAATCGAGAAACACGAGACTTTCTACTAACAGACTTATTTCTCCCTGCACCGATTTCTTCATGTATCTTTAACTTCTTTTAAATTTTTTGAAAATGACACATTTAATTTTTATGTTTTGTTCACTTGGAAAAGACGAATGGAATGGAATAGAATGAATGACGAATTTTACGGGATTTGAAGTTGAATTGTTATAAAAAATAAAAATATTTATTTAAATTTATTTTGAAAATGACGTAATATATGTGTTTTAAAATTTTTTATATATATAGTCAATTTATGTGAAAATAAAATTCACATTTTATTAAGTATTTAGTTTCTTTTAACTTTCTCCAACATTTTAAGATAAATATGTTAAAAATAAAGAAACAAATTATTTTAGGGTTAAATACGTTTTTAGTCCCTATATTTGGAGACGATTTTAGTTTTTGTCGCTTTTTCAAATTAGTCCTTTAACTTTAGAAAATTCTAATTTTAGTATTAAAGCAAAAATGTGTCAAAAAATGTAAACAATCCAAATGTTATAATGAAACGCGTTTGAAATATCAAATAAAGTTAAAAAAATTTGGTAAAAAAAACTAAAACTGGAATTTTCCAAAGTTGAAGGACTAAATTGTACCTTAATTTGAAAGAGGGACTAAAACCAAAATCGCTCCAAAACGTAGGGACTAAAAACATATTTAACCCTTTATTTTAATTTGATATTATTATAAAAAAATAAAGGAGAAAACTAACTAATAATATTATCTTTTGATTAAATATACATTTTTATTAACACATATGTTAAACATATGTTAAAGATAAATATTTTATTTTAATAAATGTTATCATAAAATATAATTTTTTTATATATTGTAATCATACTTATTTAACGAATAATTAATTATAAAATAAAAAAAAATTATAAGAAAATAAAAACAGTAAAAAAATACTAGTTTTTATATTTATGATTTATAATCTTATTTTAATATAGATTTTTGGGGGTTACTCCCTGTACCTCCCCAATTTCATCCCCCACACCCCCAATTTTTTTGAATTTTTTTTTAAATACAAAAATAACCTTTTTGTTTTTTTTATTTTTACCTTTATATTCCTATTTATTAAAGTTAACCTACCATGTCTCTTGAACACACAGACTCAAGATTCCCTCCTTCGTGTATTCCCACCCCCACCAAAGCTTTCATTTTCAAATGCTCTCTGCATCTCTCACTCTCCCAGCCCTCCTCTGGACCTGTTGTTGCTTTGTGCGGCCTGTTGGTGTGCGGTGGATGGCGGTGCGGTGAGTGTGTGGTGGCCCGGCACGGTGCGGAGAGGTGTAGACGTTGGTTTCGTTCTTTTCATTTCTTCTATTTTTTTTAATGTATGTAATGTGTAGGATTGGGTAGCTTTCTCTATTGTTGATATTTGGTTGGTGTGTTTGTTGAGGAGTATGTGGTCTGCTGTTGAGTTCTGTGTTATTTGTGTGCTCTGTGTTGTGTGGATTGAAGAAGACGTACATCCGTTTCCTATTTTTATGTTTTTAGTTTATTTTATAAGTAATTATATTTTAACTTTTTATTTTCAATTAATTTTGTTACGTTTTTAATTTTTTTTTTGTTTTATTAGTTTATTGTATTTATAATTAATTTATAAAGTATTTACATTTAATTTTATTTTATAATATATTATTTAATTATATCTAAATTAAA
>NC_028355.1:36846650-36854248 GCF_000741045.1 Vigna radiata var. radiata | reverse complement strand
TAATAAAAACAAATCTTAAAAAATAAAACTAACAAAAACATAATCTAAAATAATCTAGAAAACGCTTAAACGAATGTGGGAGAAAGAATTTCTAGAAAAATAGAACAAAGAATTCCTGAGAAGAAAGCGTAAAGATGAAAACATGAAGATAAAAAAAAGAATAAATAGGTTATGTGGGGGTGGGAGAATAAAATCATAAAATTTTATTTCTAAATATAAATTTTTGCTAAAAGATAAAATTGGAATAGAAAAAATAGAGCAAAGTGTAAAAATGGAATGGGGGGTGGGGGATGCAATTGGGGAGGTACAGGGAGTAACCCCCTAGATTTTTTAATATTTATTTATTAACTCTGTTTATTTTTAATATTTATTTTAATTAATGTTTAAGCTATAACTAACTATTTACTTTTAGTATTTATTAAAATTAATTAAATTATTTATTTTGATATTTATTTTGATTAATGATTTATATTAATGAACATTTATTTTAATTAACACTCTATTTATTTTCAATATTTGTTTTAATTAATATTTAATACTAACATTTTAGTATTTATTAAAGTTAATTAAATTATTTATTTTTAATATTTATTTTGATTAACATTTTATATTGATGAACATTTATCTAAATTAACTCTATTTATTTTCAATAGCTATTTTAGTTAATGTTTAAATTAACAATAACTATTTCTTCTTTTAGTATTTATTAAAGTTAACTAAATTATTTATTTTTAATATTTATTTTGGTTAACATTTTATTTGATGAACATTTATTTTAATTAATATTGTTGATGTTAATATATTAATTTTAAATTTTTATTTTAGTTAATTAAATTAACACCTGCACAAAATTAATTTTATATATTATAATTACCGTGGATGTATAAAGCATATTTTTATAAAGCATATTATAATTACTCTGGAAAAATGTGTCAATTTGTGTTTAAGTTGATTTTTTAATTAATGTTTTTGTTTTTTTATATCTAGAGAAATAAAGTGATATATATTTATATTCATTTGAGACACATTGTCGTAATCGGGATCGCGACGGGACGACGAACCGAAAAATAAATCAGTTTGAGAAAATATTTTGGTAGTCACCACCATAATTTATTATGGAAAAACTATGGAAAAACCCTAAAATAAAAGCATGGTCTACAAAAAAAATATTTTTAAGTTCGAGAATCAGTTACACGTAAGGAAGGTATTAGCACCTTACCGTGTCTGTCCAAAGGCAGTACCTTTGATTAAATGTATAAAATTAATGTGGTTTTTCAAAATAATTAATTTTCCCCAAAAATAAAAATAAAATTAAAATTAAATAAATTGTTAGGAAACAAAAAATATTTTTTGTTTTATGAACCCGACAAGGATTGACCTTGGTCCTACATATATCTATTAATGGACAATCAGGGATCAGGTAGTTCTTTATCTAGAAAAAAGTTTGTCAGTTTGTTTAAAAATTATTATGGATTGTTTGACATTTTTTGAAAAGTGAAAAGGTTTAACCAAAATTGACCTTTTGGTTTTAAATATTTGGTAATATTTTATTTTAAGAAAGATTGGAAAAAAGAAATAAAACAGTCATAGGCCGATACGTACCTTTTATTTTACTATTTGAAAAAAAAAACATTATTTGTGTAGTAAAAAACCTTTTAGAAAAAAGTTCAAAGCACAATAAAAGGGAAAAGAATGGTGCAGAGATGACATACCTTTTTAGCTTTCGGTACTCCCTTGTTTCTTCCTTGGTGATTGCGGTTGAAAGAACCCTTATGTGTGAGAACATATTTTTCTCTATACTTTCTTCTTCTTTTTTCTATTGTTTCTGCCAGTCCCTTTTTTCTTTCACAGATCCGTATTTATATACACACATGGTAATATTATGACAATCTTGCCTTAAATGAGAATTAATTGACAATGGACAAAATAGGGAAAGCAATGGTCTTGATTGCAAGAAAAATAAATCAAATAATCTTCAAGACAATGATTGCAATTATTGTCAGAAAATATATTTATTTTTTAAATATTGCTTATAATTATTGCCATAATATTGATTCAAATTAGTACCATATTAAGCTAATATTTCAAAAACATTCTAAAGTGATGTGTCCTGCATTAAGGAAGATTATTTTATTATTTTCTTTTTCATTTTTTCTTTACCCACCATTGGTTATTATTCTCTTATTCTTTAATTTTGAATATTTACTTTCCCGACGAAATTGGGTGTTGACAACTGCCCCTCTTTATTTAGATTTCGCTAGATAACATGAACTTTAGAGTTTTTGTGTTATCATAGTAAAAGCTAAATAAAGATAAAGACACTAATTTCGTTCGGGTTCAAGGAGATGAAAAAAGATTACCTTGAAGCGTACCTGGTAGAGAGTGTAGCAACCTTGTGGATTTTAATGAAGAGTCGTGACACCTGTGACGGGTGTGCCATACCATGTGAACTTCGTTGGAGAGGTGTATGAACCTTTGATTTCATTTAAGAGGTGTACTTCGTTGTGGAGGGGTATCACCTTTGATTTAGCTTAAAAGGTGTACTTCGCTGTGGAGGGGTACCACCTTTGATTTCGCTTAAGAGGTGTACTTCGCTGTGGAGAGGTATCACCTTTGATTTTGCTTAAGAGGTGTACTTCGCTGTGGAGGGGTATCTCCTTTGATTTTGCTTAAGAGGTGTACTTCGCTGTGGAGGGGTACCACCTTTGATTTCACTTAAGAGATGTACTTCGCCGTGGAGGGGTATCACCTTTGATTTCATTTAAGAGGTGTACTTCGCTGTGGAGGGGTATCACCTTTGATTTTGCTTAAGAGATGTACTTTGCTGTGGAGGGGTACCACATTTGATTTTGCTTAAGAGGTGTACTTCACTGTGGAAGGGACCTTTGATTTCATTTAAGAGGTGTACTTCGCTGTGGAGGGGTATCACCTTTGATTTTGCTTAAGAGGTGTACTTCACTGTGGAGGGGTATCACCTTTGATTTTGCTTAAGAGGTGTACTTCGCTGTGGAGGGGTACCACCTTTGATTTCACTTAAGAGGTGTACTTCGTTGTAGAGGGGTATCACCTTTGGTTTCATTTAAGAGGTGTACTTCGCTGTGGAGGGGTATCACCTTTGATTTCGCCTAAGAGGTGTACTTCGTTATGGAGGGGTATCACCTTTTATTTCGCTTAAGAGGTGCATCTGTGAGGCTCTGTTGCTTTTGATTCATCTCTTGAACTGATTGACTGTTTTCCATGCAATGAACTGTTTGGATGATTCTGTGAGTATCTGCTTTCATTGACTCTATGTGGAACTCTGCCTATGCCTTTCACTGTCCAGATTTTGTAAGAACTATGCAATTCTGTGTTTGTCATTGTGAGTCTTTGTCGTCTGTTTGTTGAGTCCGTGTCACTTCCTGATGTCCTCGGTACTGTGCCCTGTTTTGCGTCTTGATTTTGCCCAGGAGTGCAAAAGACTAAGTGTGGTCTATTTTGATGAGTCGATATTTTATACCATTAACTTAGTTTTTCGCGCCGAATTGTGTTGATGATTTGCGCTTAATTCTTAGTTATTGTGTCATTTTCACCATTTGGGCTTAATTAGACCAATAATTCATATTTTAATTAATTTGAATTATTTGAGCTTAATTATTCCTATTTCTATTTTCAGGGNAATTTTGGAACTATACTTTGGGACTTTTGGAAGGGCACCAAGCAATTGAAGAATTTCCACAAGGCAAATTAGAATTAATCTAGCTTAGCTTAGTAATTTAGATTTTGTTAATGAAGTTTTGTAATAATTGGGCTAATTTTTGGTAGTGTAGGCAAAGCCCAAATTGTAAAAAAAAAACATGATGTGGCTTTAGGGTTTGGGTGGACCCCACCTTAGTTTTTTTGGTGACTCATTCTTGGACCTAGGGGGGTGTGAGCCGTCATATGCTTGAATATTCCAGACCTCTCTCACGGTTTTTTAACACATGTTGTTGGAAGAGAAGGGAGGCAATGGTTGTTTCATGTTTTNAATGGTTGAATGAATGAAGTATTTTGACTTTTCATTTTTCTTTTTATGCAATTTTGATTGAATCTTTAAATTACTTCTTTGCTGGAACGGACATGATGCAAAGGTAGTGGGGTTTTCCCTTTTCTCATTGAATGCAAGTACCATGATGGATGCATTGGGAATTTCTTCTACTGAAAAATGAAGAGTAGTCACGTCAGCTCTAGTTTTTGAAGAGGCACCTGGTTTCTTTTTATTTTGTTTGGTATTTGGGTGTTTGATTTCCCTTGAGTTGCTGCCACTGTCCAAGTAGGTTTCTCGGTCATTGCAGTTTGGGAATCAACTTTCATATGATTGGGGTCTAGCATCTCAGAAGCCGAGAGAAACATCACTTTGCAAGGCTGCTAGCATGGGAAATAACGGTTGGGATCAATGGGAAAGCTGGAGCTAACACCTAGGTGCCATGTTGCCCTTTTTATTTATTGCAATTAGTATAAGTGTTGTCCCATCATGTGTGCAGTGGTCACGGCAATTGCAATGAAATGTGGAGTGAAGTTTCTTTTTTTTTTATTGAAGAAAAAGAAGAAGTGTTTATTAATTGAAGAAAGAGAAGCAAGGTGAATGGGTGTGGGTCTGATATTGATGGGGTGTTTTTAGTTTATTTAACTTTGAAGAATAAAAAAATACATTAGATGGCAAATGGTGATGAATTCTGATCTTCAATTGGAAGAAAACAAAGCATGGCTGCCAGCTTCTATTGCCACGGCCTAGTTAATTTTTGGGAGAAGCAACCTTTATTCTAGTCTATTTGGAATGCTACGGTCCAGGTGGGACCTCTCTTGTGCATTCTCTTTTCATTTCCTTTAATTGCTTGGGAGAAGATCGAGGCATTGTGTGAGGCTCCGGTTGCAAGTGGATTGCCATGAAAGATGATTAATGGATGTCCATTTCAAGAGCTTTCTTTGAAGAAAAATGAGCTGCCACGTGCTAGGAAAATATTAGCTCACGGTCTGGAGCATTGCTAGGAAGGGTGCTATCTCTTTCATGGGATTTTTGGTGCAGCATGCTAATAAGGTGCCACGGTCCTTCTTGGTTTATTGGAGAGCATTGGAAGATTAAATTGGAATGAGGTCACGTGTTTGTTAAAGAAAAAAAAATTAGGATTGTTTATTTTCTTTTGTTTTGAATTAATTTGTTTTTTTTTTTAAGATTAATTGCTTTTAATCTCTTTAGTTTAATTTTGCATTTAATTTAATTTAACTGTGTTTAGATATTTAATTGCACTGTTCAGTTTAGTATTTTCATGCATTTTAATGTTTTAGATTAAGTTCTGTTGTGTTTAATTTTATTTTTGTCATTGCATTCTCAAACACTTTCAAAACCACCCCTACCTTTCGTGTTAGACTTGACTCTGAACTGCAAAATTGGTCCTTGGGAGACGACCTAGGGGTCATTCCCTAGTTATACTGCATTTTAAACTGCACATCAAATTTGATTGGCAACGACACTCATCATGTACTTCGCTGTGGAGGGGTATCACCTTTGATTTTGCTTAAGAGGTGTACTTCGCTGTGGAGAGGTATCACCCTTGAATTTGCTTAAGAGGTGTACTTCGCTGTGGAGGGGTATCACCTTTGATTTTGCTTAAGAGGTGTACTTCGCTGTGGAGGGCTACCACCTTGTCCTTTGTTTTTTGAGTTGATCTTCTTATAGCTCTTAATTTAGAGTCATCTCTGCATTTTGTGCCATGTTTGATGGAGCTTATGTGAGACCCTTATTCCTTTGTTTTTTTTTTTAATTTTCTCGCCGATGTACCGTTTGAACTGATTTCCAACGAAATCATGAATTCCTGTTAGATGTTGGCGATGCATGGTATGTCATGTTCTTCTTCTTTTTTTTCAAATCCTTTGGTGCCAGGATGAAAACTAAGCTTGGGTACCAGGATGAAAATTGGACTTTTGTACCCAGATGAAAACTAGGCTTTGGTGCCAAGATGAAAACTAGCCTTTGACAAGCTCAAAATAGATGCTTCTTTAATTGAACTCTTTATAGTTCTGGACTTTTGTTGATGTACCGATGTATGGGCGGGAATTCGTGTGATACCCTTGCTCACCTTTTCTTTTGTTTTGAACTTTCTCACCGATGTATCATTTGTACTCCTTCCAATGAAATCATGAATCCTTTCTGGACGTCAGTGATGGATGTTGTGCCATGCTTTCCTTCTATTTTCTTTGAACCTTTATGATGATGCATGCATGATGATGTATGATGTTGAATGCATGAATGTATGAGTGAAAAATTCGTGTGAGACCCGTATATTTTATTACCCTTTTTTTAATTAATTCTACGACATCCTTTAAGAACAAACTCGCATCCAGTGAATCTGCCTGGGATGCTCATTATTTTCGAGAGCCATTTTGAAAATTAAGAGCGACCTTATGAAAGAGATGACAAAGATTTATAATACAATATTATCAATTCCAATTTAAGATCATTCCCTATCATAGAATCATTATGCATAGGATTTTTTTGACTGCGTCAGAATTAACTGGCAAAGGTAACTCCTCTTCATTCGTTCTTGTGAGAATAAGTGCCCCACCAGCAAATTCCTTCTTTACCACACATATGGGCCTTCATAATTTGGAGTCCACTTGCCCCTGTGATCCTTTTGTATTGGTAAAATCTTTCTTAGGACCAATTCGCCTTATCGGAATTCTTTAGAGCGTACCTTCTTGCCAAATGCCTTCTTCATTCTTTGTTGGTATAATTTTTCGTGGCATGTCGTTGTCAATCTTCTTCCTTAATGAGATTGGGTTGATCAAACTGGGTTTGAACCCATTCTGCCTTCAAACTGGGTTCCTCTTAATACTCGTAGGGATGGTATTTCTACCTCGAAGGGTAGTATTGCTTCCAAAGAAAAAGGTGTTGCCCCAGTACCGTTGTGCAATAACCATGTAAAGCGAAGGTACAATCCACTTGATATTTTTTTTATTAGCAGCCTTGACTGCCCCATTCATCTTTGGACGATGATGAGAAGTTTGATTGTTCGGGTTTGTGGCAATGAGAAATCACGATTGTCGATATGCATTTGTTCATTATCGTCCTTCTTTGACAGATACTTGCTACCCATTGGGGGTATTTTGCCCCCAGCTAAGAGTCTCGCATCGAACTGCTTTCATACTCATCTTTGATCCTGACGACATTCTGACTTGAGTAGTAACTCATGTTGAACTTTTCTTTCATGTTGGTGCCAACTTTTATCTCTTTTCTCTCGCTCTCCTCTCCTATATTAAAGATTTCAACCTCTTCTTGATGGGTTTTTATCTCCTTAGAATTTTGCTTATCAAATCTCATTAACTCTGGAGAGGGTTCTGGGTCAATCATAATCATCTTCCATGTTGTTGATAGGGCGCTCAAAATTAGGAAAATTATCATTGTTGTTTTCAAAATTTCCTTAAAATGTGGTGCAGAGGTGTGATTCATTTGGTCACGGTTTGCTCTACAAAAATTTCCTTAATTTTTCTTTCTTGACACATGAACATAAACTTGTTTTCTTTTATAATATATATATATATATATATATATATATATATATATATATATATATATATATATATAT
>NC_028355.1:36831161-36846565 GCF_000741045.1 Vigna radiata var. radiata | reverse complement strand
ATATATATATATATATATATATATATATATATATATATATATATATATATATATATATATATATATATATATATATATATATATATATATTTAAGAGCTGCATTAATTTCTTTGATTTCTTTGTTTGAGAGTATGGTGCAATTTATTTCTTTTGCTTTTAAATATTTTGTCTTGTATGTTGAGTTGTTTCTCATTTCTTTAATTTAGTGTTGCATCTAAATAATTTTAACTGTACTAGATAATTGTTCGTTATAGTGTTGGGGTCTAGTATTTTATTTTTATTTTAATGTTGTCTGGTTTGTTCGGTCGTGATAATTCAATTCTGATGTTAGCTTAAATTAGTTGGGTTGGTTGTTAACAAAGTTACTTTGCTTCCCTAAGACTTTTGAACTTTAATTGCCATACTGCTGCTTTGATTCTACTCAATATTTAATCTGTTGTCTGCCTGCGGTTAGGTATACGCTTAGTTTCCTAATCGGTGTCAATTCTTCGCATAATTGATTAGACTGTATGGTGGATGACTGATTAAATTTGTGCATTGCATTCGCTTAGTCTGTAATTTTGAAGACCGAATTAGCCTTCGCTTAGTTGGGTGATTCGTGTCGGATTTGGATTAGAGTGATGTGTACTTGTCGTTGATCTGGGATAGGAAGCATAGTAATTGACTTAATGACCAATCGTTTTCATTCTGTATTTGATTCCATTTTTACATTTCTGTTTCCGTGTCTGTTTACATCTATGTTTACATATCTCATTGCATCCGTATTTTAATTTTGTATATCCACATTCACAATTTTTTCAACAAACCCCCCCACTTTGTGTCTGACCTATTTCTCGAACCACATTTGGTCCTTGAGAGACAACTTAGGAGTCACTTCCTAGTCTATAGTGCATTTTTTTATGCACATTAAATTTTGCATGGGGTTCGACACCCATAAAAAATTTTTCCCTAGAAGAAAGCTTTACTACGTGGGAGACTGTGGCGTCTAAATTCCTGAGTAAATACTTTCCACCGTAAAAAATTAGCCAAGGAAAGTTGGAGATTTCTTCTTTCAGACAGGGCATGGAGGAGATTCTTGGACAAACATGGGATAGGTTCAAAAGTTTATTGAGAAAGACACTTGTTCATGGTTTTAATAGAACGACGTTAGTCCTCACGTTCCTGGGAGGTCTTAGCATACAGTCCAATCTTATGTTGAATGTTGCAGCTAGTGGTAACATTAAGAACAGAACTGCTGAAGAAGCTTATGAGCTGATAGAGAATATGGCGGCTAGTAACGATGAGATGCATAATGAATGTACTGATTTTATTCGACAACAGGAAGCTTCATTGTCACAATATCGTGATGTTATATTGGAGCAACATAAGATGATCACTCAAAAGTTGGAGACAATTATACAAAATTGTCTTTATTGTCGTAGGAAATTAGAAAAGTTTCAAGAACTCCAAAGCAGCCACAAGTCATGCCAGTCAAGGAAAATGCAGATTATGAAGAGTTCTTTCAGCAAGTTATGAATAGAAGTGTATTTTATATTTAAAGTTTGGAGGATATCAACACTAGATTGGAATAACATGGTTGTGAAAGGAATGAAAGAAGTACTGCAAGAGAAGCATGTGAGACTGTTGTTACTAGGAGTGGAAGAGTGTTAGAAGAGAGAAAAAAATGAGAAAAGAGAGAAAGAAAAAGAGAGTGAAGAAAAAATAGTGATCAGAGGGAGAAAAGAAAGGGAGACGAAAGTGTGATGAGTGAAAAAAATGAGAGTTGAGAGAGAGATTCAGAAAGAAGAGGTTGAAAAATTAAAAGAAAGAGAGTATGAAAAACCCCTTCCTTATCCTAAGACATATTCAAGGAAGGAGAAAGAAAAACAGTTTGAGCGATTTTATGGAGATTTTTAAGAAGTTGGAAATTACCATACCGTTTTCCGAGGCACTTCAGCAAATGCCATCATATGCGAAATTTTTGAAAGAACTTCTCATGAAGAAAAGAAAGTATATTGAGAAGGAAACTATTGAATTGCAAGGTAAGTGAAGTGCAATCATACAGAAGATGTTACCTCCTAAATTGCAAGATCTAGGGAGTTTTACCATTCCATGTACCATAGGGGAGTTAGAAGTTGGAAAAGCTTTGATTGACTTGGGAGATAGCATTAATTTAATGCCCCTCTCTATGTTCAAAAGAATTAAAGGATTGGAACTTAAGCCGACAAGGATGACTCTTCAATTGGCAGATAGATCTCTCAAATATCCATATGGAGTGGCTGAAGACGTAATAGTAAAGGTGGATAAATTTTTGTTTCCAGTGGATTTTGTCATAATGGAGATGGAGGAGAATGAAGATGCACCTTTGATTCTTGGAAGACCCTTTATGAAGATGGTCAGGATCGTGATTGATGTAGAAAATGGCAAACTTAAAGTCAGAGTGCAAGATGAAGAGGTGGATTTTGATGTATTTCAAGCAATGTCACATCCTAAAGATGATAAAGCATGCTTTCAAGTAGACATTGTGGATGAACTCTGCATGATGCAAGGGAATAGGGTGCGTGATGCATCTTCATTGGAAAGAACTCTTATTAATGAATGTAAAGACTTAAATGAAGAAGAGGAAAAATTGATTGAAGGATGTGTTCGGGATTTGGAGGCAGTAAAAGAAATTCCAGCAGAAAAGGCTAATTTTGAAAAAATTGAGCCCAAAGAGAAAGTCAAAGAAAGCCAGATTGAGTTGAAAGAGCTGTCACCACATTTGAAGTATGTGTTCTTGGAAGATACTGGAGGAAAACCGGTCATTATTTGTAACTCATTATCTCTAGAAGAAAAGGATAAGTTGGTGGAAGTTTTGAAAGCTAATAAAGGTGCTATAGGCTGGTCAATTTCAGATCTTAAGGGTATGAGTCCCACATATTGCATGCACAAAATTCTTATGGAGGATGATTATAGGCCGATAGCTCAACCACAAAGGAGGCTTAATCCTGTTATGAAGAGGTCGTGAGGAAGGAAGTATTGAAGCTTTTGGAAGCGGGTATCATTTATCCAATTTTCGATAACAAATGGGTGAGTCCAGTACAAGTGGTTCCAAAAAAAAGGGGGATGA
Organism: Vigna radiata var. radiata; assembly: GCF_000741045.1. Taxonomy (NCBI): domain Eukaryota; kingdom Viridiplantae; phylum Streptophyta; class Magnoliopsida; order Fabales; family Fabaceae; genus Vigna; species Vigna radiata. The sequence goes on along the minus strand of NC_028355.1, from coordinate 36,843,476 downwards.
CGGTGATTTATAGTGAAAAGAATGGTTGATCCCTACAAGGACAGTTACTGGGTGGCGGATGTGTATTGATTACAAGAAGTTAAATACAGTCACTAGGAAGGATCATTTTCCTTTGCCTTTTATGGATTAGATGTTAGAAAGATTAGATGGACAAGCTTATCATTGCTTCCGAGATGGTTATTCTGGATATAATCAGATTGTGGTGGACCCTGAAGATAAAGAAAAGACAACCTTTACATGTCCTTTTGGTGTATTTGCTTATAGAAAAATGCCATTTGGACTATGTAACGCCCCAGCCACATTTCAGAGGTGTATGCAGGCAATCTTTACAGACTTTATGGAGAAAAGTATAGAAGTCTTCATGGATGATTTTTCAGTTTTTGAAGATTCCTTTCAAAGGTGTTTGATCAACCTGGATGTTATTTTTAAAAGATGTGTTCAAACGAATCTTGTTTTGAATTGGGAGAAGTGTCATTTTATGGTGACAGAAGGAATTGTTTTGGGACACAAGATTTCAGCCAGGGGGATTGAAGTGGACAAAGCAAAAGTGGAGGTTATTGAAAAACTTCAACCACTTGCAAATGTAAAAGGAATTCAAAGTTTCTTAGGCCATGTTGGGTTTTATCGGAGATTTAATAAAGAATTTTCAAAGATTGCTAAGCTATTGAGTAATCTGCTTGTCAAGGACACACCATTTGTGATGAGTAAGGAATGTGTACAAGTTTTTAATGTTTTGAAGAAAAGCTTGATTTCTGCTTCAGTGATTGTAGAACAAGATTGGAGTAAAGATTTTGAGCTTATGTGTGATGTTAGTGACTATGCCATCGGTGTTGTGCTGGGTCAAAGAAAGGAAAAGGTATTTCATGCCATTTACTATGCTAGTAAAGTTTTGAATGAAGCTTAATTGAATTATGCTACTATGGAAAAGGAATTTTTGGCTATAGTCTATGCATTGGAGAAATTTAGATCTTATCTCATTGGATCTAAAGTGATTATTTATACGGATCATGCAACTATAAAGTACTTATTGATAAAGCCAGATTCAAAGCCATGGTTAATTAAATGGGTGCTTTTGTTACAAGAGTTTGATGTGGAGATTCATGATAAAAAAAAAAGAGTGAGAATTTAATTGTTGATCACTTATCTCGGCTAGTGAACAAAGAAGTTACAAGCAAGCAGAAGGAAATCTGGGAGTCTTTTTCAGATGAAACTCTTTTGTATATCCAGCAAAGGCCATGGTTTGCTGATATGGCTAATTTTAAAGCTACAGGTGTTATTCCTGACGAATTGAATTGGCAACAGAAGAATATTTTTTTACATGATGCTAAGCAGTTCATATGGGATGATTTGTATTTATTCAAGATTGGAGCTTATAATCTTTTGAGAAGATGTGTAACGAAAGAAGACGCAGAAGGAATTCTTTGGCATTGACATAATTCGCCTTACGGAGGCCATTATAATGGGGAACGAACTGCTGCAAATATCCTTCAGTCAGGTTTTTATTGGCCCACTTTGTTTAAGGATGCTCATAATCATGCTAGAAATTGTGACAAGTGTCAAAGGACGAGGGCTATTTCGAGACGGCATGAGATGCCATTGTTTAGTGGTTCTTTTGGGACTGTTATTGTTTGGAAGTGTATATGGAATGATTTCATACGATTTTTGATGACTTGTTGAGTTGTTTGTGGCCTTTTGAAGTGTAATTAGTATTATATATACACACACACACACACACACATATATTTGTGTGTGTGTGTGTGTGTATTTGTATGCAATGTAAAGTTGAAGGGTTATATGTACATGGTTTTATAAGGATTCAAATGGGTTCACAGTTGGTAAAATGGGTTCCATGGAGGAACTTCTGTTGAGATTGTTGACAACACAATATCTATATCACTCTCTGGTTTTTTATGATGACAACACATTTTTAATAACACATGTATTGTTGATGTGTTACATGTTCTGTGGCTTATTGATTGATATCTTGTTGAACATGTTTTTGTGTTTATCTTGATATGTGAATGCACATTTACTGAACTTGTATATGTTACATCATATCTGGTTGCATTACACATGTTTTGAAAGAAGAAAACCACATGCACTTTTATGAACTTACATTGTGTGGCATAACTGCAAGTTGTAAGTCAACTTCAGTATGGGGGAAGTAAGCTCGTGATTATGCACAAATTTTCAAAAATAGTGCTATGTGAGATTTTGCATTGAAAAGAATTTCAAAGTGAACTATTGTGTCGAAGTCAACTATGTGCGCCACGCATTCAACTGTATTAGTTGCTTGATTTGAAATTCTGTTATGCTCATGAACAGTAACGGCTATATTTTTAAAAGTTAGTTGAGCATTGAATATTAGTCAACTGTAATGAATGAGGAATTAATTTGTTTGACTAGACTGCTAATATTTTGACTTAACTATTATAACTGTCATAGGACAGTCAACTGCATTAGTAGCATAATCGACTATAGGAGCGTCTGATTTATAGAAATCTATAAATAGACGAGACCTGAGTTGTTTCAAGAACTTTTGGAAATCTAACATTTTCATATTCTGTTTCACATTGTTTCTTTGAGAATTAGAGCTCCAAGAACTCATCAAGAAAATGGTTGTGATCTTTCTTTGAAGAGTTTATGAAGGAGATTGACATCGCGCTCATTGCTTGATTAGAATCTACAATATTGAGGTGTTTCTGGGTTGATCAAGATTGGTGTTTGCATTCCGTGGTGATTGTTGTTGTACTTGTTGTGACTACAGGGGTTGGACTCGTGGAGTCTGGAGGATTGTTCAAAGTGGGTTGCAGATTACAAGAGAGAGGATATCTTGCTACAAGTCTTGATGTGTGGTTTGCCTATATTTTGGTTAGAGGGTTAGGGAGGTGTTTTATATTTTTGACGTGGAGGTCTCTATAAAAGCCTTGTTGTAAAAACCTTGACCATTATAGTACATTTGCTTCCTGGTATTAGAAGGACACTGGATGTAGGCATTGAGGCCGAACCAGTATAAAAATCTGCGTTTGAATTCTTTATCCCTACTCTTTTACATTCAGTCGACTTTACATTTCACGTAGTCAACTTTGATTTTTCACTGCACTTAATTTTCTATTACTTGTGATTCAAGAAAGTTTGTAAAGTTTTGTACTTTGTGTTAAAGATTGCGAAAAGTCTCTGATTTTGAAAACTCACTAACTCACCCCTCCTCCCCCCTCTTGGTGTTAAAACGAAACCTACCTGTTTCCCAACAACTTCTTGGTGTTGGTTTTAAGTATGTTTTAGAATGAAAGTAGGGGCTCAGTGTTGGGGGTCATCCTGAAACTCCAATGGTCCTTCTTCTCACGTAGAGAGGATTGAACCATGTGGTGAGGAGTAGTAGGAGGTCTTAGTCTTTGGGGCTTCCAGTATGCCTCAAGGGCCGGAATAGGCTAACATCGTGAGTGGGGTAGGGTGGGGAACCTAAGTATCATAAGCCACCATGAGTGCAAGACCCGTCATAGCTCGACTATCATTCTAAAGTCTGGACGAGTCTAGTCTAGAATATAACATGTTAGGATGTGTGTTCATCTTGCTTGATTGAAGTTAACTCTTGTGTGCACATACTATTATATTGTATGTTTTTTATATAATTAGCTTACCCTTGCTTGTGTTGTGCCTTGTTTGTGTGTGTTTTCTTTTGCAATGATCACCCACTTGGATGGGAACATATGTCGAGGAGGTGCCCCTGGAGCAGTCATTCGAGGAAGACGATGTTGCTGCTTAGTTCCCTAGAATCCTCTTAGCTTTTCCTCTTAGTTTTACTTGTCATTTTGAAATACTCTTGTACTTAAAGTTTAAAATTTATAGCCCTTTTGGATGACTATAAGTTAAATACTTTATTTACATGTTCTCAACTGCCTTATCATATTATAATTGTTGACTTCTATATTATATAGTTGCTATATAATTGGAATGCCACTTTTATATGATCAAATATGTAAGTAGTAATAAAAATAAAATTTTTCATATTTTATTCCCTAACGTTAATTTTTTTTTATTATACTTAATTTTGGTTGACTTTTCACAATTCTCTACCTTTCGAAATTTGGACAAGATATCAACCGCATGTAACCAATGGCTTGCATGTCTTAATTTTTCAAACAATTTCTCATAAACCTTACATACTTGTTCTAACATGTAAATTAGATTGATACATGTTTGACTCGTGGTGCGTATATTTGTTTGGAGAAAGTACATTATAATTCGTACCTGACAATGAATCTTCTAGCTAATTGCACCTTCATTAAATTTATGGTCTTCTTTACTAGAAATCTTATGTTGGACCTTTCAAGTTCAAGCCCTCAGTTAATGTTGGCCTTTTGATTATCATCTTTCAATAACTTCGTTGCTTATTGGGAATAAACATGATAAACTATAATAATTGTTACAACCTTTTTCTTTTATTGATGAGAAATTTATTGCATTCAAGAAAGAACTTAAAAAGTTTCTAGCACAAAATGTATTGACTTTGTCAAGTTGGTTGTTATGTGTCTTTGACATTGTTTGTCGTCTTATAAATGCCTAATTGTCCACTTACACTTTTATTGTTTATCCAAGCATACAAAATGTTATGCATCTTGTAAGGGAAGGTACTTAAATTTTGTTGATTGAATTATATTTTAGATGTGGACTGTGAATTGTGAAAAAATAAAATTCGGTATGTTAAAATGATATAATTTGATTGAGTGAAGAACTAATTGGTAAATTATTTGAGTTGAATTTGTGATTTGTGGAATTGATTTAATTATAATGGGATTATCCAAATTGTTATGTCTGAGGTGTAAGTTTTAAACTTTAATATGGTAATTGGAATTAAAGAAGAATGAAATCACTTAAACAAACAAATTGAATTACTTATGGTAGAGAATCAAGAAGTTATTTTCTGTAATAGCACTTAATGGTATTTGAGAATTATTGGACATCAGTTTAATCCTAAAGTTAGTGAAGTCCAATGGTAGCAGTGTTAGACTCCACCCTAACCGTTGGAAGCTAACTTGACAATTATTTCTAGTGGTCTAATGCAGTAGACGCCATGTTAGGATGGTTGGGTGCTTACTTGGCATAAGCCCTAAAGTGATTTGACCTTGGACGTTGGAAACCTAACATTGGGCATTATGATGTTGGACGCCAGAAAGTGTCTATTGGGCCTTGTCCATTTTAATAAACAAAACACCTTTTTATAGTTTGTTACGTGGTTATCACTAGTAATGGATGCTTTATATGTGAAAAGAAGATGTATGAATTGTGTGAATCTTGTATATAGTTTGAAATATTTGTATTTTACTTTGATTTGATATGAAATGAGATGATAGTGATTCTTAATGTGAAAATACTACTATGCATGGTGATCTATGGAGTGTATTGATGTTAAAGTTGAAATGAGACTATCTTAATTCCTCTAGATATTAAACTCATGGAAGAAGATGTTTAGTGTGAGTGTCGAAAGAGGTCTTCATCTACAAATGTGAGATTTACCTTGTCATATTCCTTGGTAAGGGATGTGACTCTATCATAATATAGCTACAACTCTTGAAAAGTATGGGTGAGTATGACAGATGCATAATCTCATATTCTACTCAATACACTAGTCTTCTAGATGTCGTATCAATTGTATGATAATGTATGAAAGAATCACAAGGACTTTTGTAATTGTGATATTCTTTAGACTTTGGTTATTGAATGTGATTTGCGGTTTGTAACAATATCTATGATTCTTCTTTAATTTAGTTTTAAGTATGGTAGTATGATTTTAAATTACTTCAACTTATCCTAGTTTATTTTTATTGTGATATTGGTATCTACCTGTTCTAATAGTGTATGAAAGCCAAAGATGATACAAAGATAAAATACGAGTAACATTTGAATTGTCATAGTAATTACATAATAATAACATAAAGATAAAAGTGTTTTGTGCTATTATAACCATTCTGTTATTTTTTAAATACTATTTAAAAATATTTTATTATGAAAGAATATACATTATATTATTAACTATCTATCTACATTGTACTTGGTACCTTTATGTAGTAATGTTTTTATAAAGATTATGTTATAATTGGATTGTAACACATCTATCAATCAGACAAAACATTTAGTCTTTGTTAAGATTAATTTAAAGGAATGGGAGAAAAAACGATGAGAAAGTTTGTAAAAAGTGAAATTGTTTGAATTTAAAAATAAAAAAAGTGAGTATATTTGAATGGAGTTTTGTAGTAAATATGATTGAAAAATTTTATTTATATATTATTATATTTAAAAATAATTATAAAATATAAATGTAAATAATAAAATGTAAACATTTTTAAAAATAGAAATTATTTTTTTTAAAATTAAATAAAAAGTTATGTTTTTAAATAAATTATTTTATTTGATTATTGTACATCTTCCTACAATTCTTTATAAAGTTAAAACGAAACTGAATATATTAATGTTATCTCGATTTTTCTGTAAATTCTTTTGTTATTTATGCTCTTTCCTTTTCTATCACATCTAACATATGATATTATACTTCAAAATTATCTTTATATTTTATTGTAAAATACTTAATCTACTTTACTCTAAAAATCTTAGAAGTATACTATTTTTTACTTTTTGTGTAGAAACACGTAATCAACAACACAAAGTTAATAATCACACATCCCCTTGTTGACAACAAAATAAAAAAGCATAAACTCTATAAAAGTATAAAACTTTCGGGTACTTAATATAATAAAAATTGAAAATTAATTAAAAATATTAAAATTTATAAGAATCTTAAAACTTAAAGTTTTTTTTTTATTTATTAACCAAAGTAATAATTAGATAAAATCTTCTCAGCGAAGACTCAAAAATTCAGGTAGAATTAATTTAAATCTAATCAAAATCAATTTGCGTAACCTTTAGCTTTTCGGAAGTCCATCTCTAAGCAAATGGAAAAATTGAAAAAGTATAAAATCTAATATGTAAAAGGTGCAACTAATCTACATACACTTTTCCCTTCCATGAAGCAGTAAAGTCAATAAGCTCTTCTTTTGCTAAGTATAAAATAAATCCACCTAACTGTCACCTTCTGTAGCCATTTTCCGTTTATGTGACCTCTTTCTTTTCCTACTTCTCTTCACTGCATTATCTCCTTTCATGTCCTGCATAGGAGCAACAGTTAATGAACATTTCATTTTCAAAAATTGTTGGCAATTGCTCGCAGAACCAAAACACAGTTAAATAGGAATTATATTTGCTAAGTTGTTCTATATTTTTGATGTACAAAAGAAATAGCATAAATTATATGGTTTTAATTTGAATGACTGTGATACACACCAACACAAACTAAGCTCATCTAATGATTGATGGACAAACTTTACACAAGGGTTGAAGATCCAAGATTTACAAGCCAAGTGTTTATACGATCATATTAAAAAAAAAAAAAAAAAAAAAAAAAGAAACTGCAAACTCTACCTTAGAAAGACCAATATTTTGACTTTTACTTTTCTTCTTGCACGAAAGTGGGTTTGGACCCTGCAAAGTTTAAAAGCACTGTGACAAAAATACAAGAAATACTAAATGGAAGGGAAAATGATATTTTAACACCAATTTTTTGACATCATTTTGACACTGCACATGTGTCAAAATGTTGTTGGACGATTTTAAATTAAAAAAAAAAAACTTTGGTTTTTCTCTTCCAAATATGTCCTTGTCTCAGTTTTTTTAATTTGAAACAGTCCAACCATATTTTGACACGTGTGCAGTGTCAAAATGGTGTAAAAAATTGGTGTTAAAATATCATTTACTTAATGGAAATCATAAACTACTAAAAGTAATAAAGTATAAGAATATTTCCTAGTTATTAACGTAAATAACTACTTTGGTTATCAATCTTTCCTAAATCAATTTCACTAAGATTTCCTGTTAACTAATGCCTGCATATTGTCAAGTTTTCCCTAAATAACCTTAATGCTTGAGAATACTTTGTTTTCCATTTACAAGAAATATGCCATGAAGGTGACAGGCCTAATATACGTGATAAAACCACATAATTGAACACAACGGAAATAATAGATGAAGTCATCTTGATCATATGTTTTCTTAGGACTGTGTGATTAGGCTTTTTTCTAAATGAAAAAATACAAATAGCAGAATGCCATTATGAACCTGATTGAATTGTATTCTAATTACAATGCTCGTCAAGCACATAACGTAATTCAATAAAACATATTTTCTTTGTGATAAACAAATCAATTCATTGCATAATTAATGTACCAAAGCTCTATTTGTGGGAAAATAATAGGATTCTAAAAACTAAGCAAAGCTGTTTTTATTTTATTCCAAAAGCTTCGTATGGTAATAAAAATTGAAGTTAGGATAAAGCACAAGCTTAAATTATAACCTTAGCTCTTTTTCTCTTGAACTGAGGTTTATCCTTGATTGGCATCCGGTTCCTTGCAAAAGTACTCGTTTTTACTGCCTGAACATTTATGGTCTGATCTCCTGAATCCATATTTTCCATTGTTTCAGTAATGGAATTGTTAGCTTCATCATGGGTTAGTCTATTCATCACCCTATCTTTTAATATCTTGTACTCTTTCTCATTCATATGCAACCGTCCTTCTTCAGAAGTTTTGACATATTGCCGTTGAAATGCAGATGGGGATTCAAGAAAAAGAGCATTTCTGAGACCATATATGAGAGGCACACCAGGTACCTAATACAAGCATATTAGAAAGAATAGTATGTCTGAACGTGCAATTCTGCACATCTTGCAGCACTATAAAAGCATTATAGTTCTTCAGCTGACTTTATACAACAATAACCAGAGATCACATAGAAGTGTATAAAAATAATATATCGTAAGTTATGATTTACAGAAGCACATAAAAACGTTATATAGATGCCAAGGCATCAAGATGTTAAAGAAACTTCTGTGTAACCATTCTAATTAGAAATAGCTATTCCAAATGACCCAATCAATAAACCCAAGCAGGAAGATGCTTCATACAAAGCAAGGTGATGCAACTACACTGGATTGATTGAATGTGATTAGAAATGGGAGATATATAATTGGATCACAATATAGGAGATATTAATCAACTGAACATTTCTATGATTGAATCTGTATCAAAAAGAATAAAAGATAAGAAATGGGATATAAAGATACAAAGATGAGGCAAATGCACTAGACATGATAGTGTCTTGTTTTCCACACTTCAATGTATCAACTATTTTCAAAAACTTGTCATAATCTTAGGTTTAACAAGAAGCTTCAAATTCATATTGGTAGTTTGGACAGACAAAAATTCTTCAAGATTGTTATTTAATTGTCAATTAAACACTAGGCTCGTCAAATACAATAACATATATCAAACCGTAGACACAATTCCACAGGCAACAATATTTGATTGTTGTTCAATTCAAATCCACCCCATCCCACCAACCAAGGTTTTCAGATAAAAGGGTTTTGCCTGGATAATAAATTTCAAAGATACTTGTCAGAGGCTACAAATAACCTAATACCAAGATAAATGTATTCTAAGTCCAATAAGAGAGACTATTATAGTTGAATATCATTCAAAAAGTAGTTCAACAGTTATACAGTTTTTACCATGATTACAAAGACAATACTAAAACGAAAAACATGTCTAACCATTGGAATAAACTTTTTCAAACAAATAATATATGATGCAAACCTCTTGCAGCTTTTTTCGGAGGTCAGTGTCCTGACTAGCAACAAAGAAATGTTCAGAGTTTTTTTCTCCAACAGCCTCCTTGATGCAAGCATCGGCACCCACACATTTATCATGCTCACATCTGCAAATTGGTTTAGAGTAAATATCAAAGTAATGACCATTTCAACATAATACCAGCACTCAAAATATTAAAACAACATCAAGTACTAATCCTGACCAGTTTAGGACAAATTTAAAATACATAAAAATACAGTGGCCAAAGAGTGTAATTAATAATAAGTATTCTTCTGCATTCAAATTTTCATAGAAGCACCGCATCAATTATTTGTCTTATGGACTGAAGTTGGGTAATTAGTTTGACACTTTGCAGAGGGTGGTCAACATCCCAAGTCTCAGTTTTTGAAAGAAAGACCTAGATTGGTAATGGAATATGGCCTCCAACCTGCACTTTTAAGTAAACTTTTGGTATAGAGCAGTGAGCTGGCTCATTTGGCCTCCCAATTTTGATGGTTAGATGATAGACAATAAAGAAGCCTTCCCTTTGCGTCTGTCAAAATAATAGGGTTTCGGAGGGAAGGGTGACCAGTTGGCTGTGGAAACAAATCCAAACACAGCCTCTTTACATATGCAAGGGAAAGGTTGTATACAATTACCCTTTGACATTAGGGTGCTTTGGTTAATTAGTTAGGTATGGAAGGAGGGAGGGATAAGGACAAAATACTATGAAATTGACATGAACTTAAATGATGTGATATACTCCAATGCAATGATAATATGACCACTAGTCCTAGAACACTAAAGGAAACAAATCATGAAATACAGAGACATAATCAATCCTAAGAGAAATGAGAAAATAGGAAAGTAATTCTAAAGGATAACCTAAGATGGTATAGTATAATATATTTCAATACATTCTAATATAATCGAATAACAAATGATGTAATCGAGTCTTGCATCAACACGATTACGAGTGTCAAATATTTTGGTTAGTCCAGTCCAGTCATTGTTCAGAGTATTTAATCCAAGGGTCGAGTTTGTTCCAGAAACATATTTAATCTAAAATCACATGTTTGTTTAGTGAACCCTTTGCAAAACAAGCATAAATCCAAATGGTTCCAGTTACTTGGATTCGATTATCATTCATTGTGCAAGAAATATATTCATTAAACAGAAAAGCTAATAAAACAATGCATCTCACGTCATAAGTGCTCGAACAATGAGGTAATTACCTAGCAACTATAAGTTTATGAGCGTTCTCCAGACTCTCAGAATATGAGCTACCAAGTCGTTTCAACTCAGCCAGAACACACCTGCATCATGTCCATCAAAAACCCCAAAGGGAAATAAAAAACAAAAATAAAACCTCCAAAACCAAAAAATAAAAAATAAACAATTATATTTCATACCAATTAGAAATAAATCTAGCTTAAACACACACAATGAGAGAGCAACCTGGTTGTGTAGAGTTTGACAGAAGCACTGAGGATATTGCCAAGTGCGATGTCAGCCGGGGTTATTCTATTCACAAGAAGGTGATGCACAAATGTTCCATCGCATAAAACCTTGAAAGGCTTCCGAAAACCAAAGCATGTAGTGTAAAATGTCAAAGTTTTTCTATGCCTCTTCTGCTTTTTCACCTTCATCTGGAACAATACACAACAACACAATCTAATCACATTTACAGAAACGGGAATTATTTCAGATATGATGTACATGTACAATTTGAACAATTTAATTGCCGGAATCTCCACTTAAAACAGAATAATAATATTAAATCTCTGAGTTCTTACAACCTGCATACAAAATTTCACTGAAGAAAAAAAAAATTGCCTTTCAAAATATCAGATTTCTTACACGGGTACACTTGAGTTTGCTTAAATATATATCAATCTTAACATTACAGAATCAATGAAAATTACATACCCTTTGGATTACACGACAGCTGACAGCTGAGACCTCGCGTCACGAAACGAAACAAAACCCTAGAAGAGGCACAATCACTCACGGAGAACTGGTGGATGTGAGGTGACTTTCTCACTACACGGGCCGCAGCGGAGCAGAGGTTCTGATGGGTTTACTGACAGAGCAGAGCGGAGGCGAGCTGGTGGCGGAGTGAAGTAAAGAAGAAACGAAACAGCCAAGTCTAATCCAATTAAATTTCTATTTTTTACTAAAAGATTTTTATTTTTACTTTTTTTTCTTTTATCACTTGCCTACTTTCTTTCGTGCGTTATATTTGACACCTCCTTAAGAAGCGGTTATATGCAGCATGGGTCGCTTGTTTTTCATTTGGTACACTCTGATACCTATTGTTTTTCTCACAATTCTCTTTGGGTTTCTAGCTGAGAGCTTCAATGGGTTCTTCATCCTCTTATTCCTCCTTCTCTTCTTCTTCTGCTTTGTCCTCCTCCTCCTCCTCATCTTCTTCTACTGTGAACAATCCCACCTGCATGCAGTGCAACTCCAACATCACAACCTTGGTTACGGGGTGGCCTCTTGGTGATGGTAATGTAGCTCAGCTCTGCCACCGATGCGGGTACCTTCTTTTTCATTACTTATAATAATCTTCTCTTTTTCTTTCTTTCTTGCACTTGTTTCTTCAATACATGTACAT
>NC_028355.1:36820820-36830836 GCF_000741045.1 Vigna radiata var. radiata | reverse complement strand
TTGTAATAGTATGTAGCAGTAGTAAAATATTTGTTTTATTTGAGGGTTTTAGACATTGTTAATTTCTGTATTGAAATGATTTAGGATTTGATTAATCTGAATAATTTGTTTACATAAGTGGTTTGAACCTTGAAAATGTAGCATATTCTATCAAGAAGGAACGTTTTGTGAGACATTTCACAGGNACTCTACGGGATGGTTAGAGTGTGCAGTTTGCCTGAAGGTAAGGTTGGTCCATTTTAATTTCTATAGTGTTGTCTTTATTTTGAAAGTGTATGTTGAAGTAAGAAGTTTTGACTTGATTTTTCAGAAGTTGCATACTAATTGCATTGTGTCAAGGTCAGAAGTTCACTTCATGTTGTTTGGAAGACTTTGTTGCAAGGTTTGTGCAACGAAACTGATTCGAAGATGAATATTGGCTTTCTGTAGCTATGCTTTCTATAAGCTCAAACCTATGATACAATTGCCATTTGTTTGAGATGATGTTGTGAATGTTATCATTCCTCAGTACTTGCTTCAGTAACACACACATGATATGATATCATATGATATGATATATTCTTTCATGATTCCTCCCTTTCAATACACTATCAAAGTCAGGGTCATCAACCCATATAACTGATATTTTATTTAAATATAAAATAAGGAATTAAAAAATAAAATATGATCTTAAAAAAATAGATTTTATTTGGGTGATTTTTTTTAGATTTTTTTTTTTTTTTGTTTGTTTTAGAAAACAGTTTCTTTGGTTGTGGATTAGATATAATGTGCTTTTCTAATTAAGAAAATTACTCAATTATTAAAAAATATATTATTTTAGAAGTGTACTACTGCTCTTTAATTTCTTAACAAATGGCTTATATAGCAGTTTCTTTATTTTTAAGTTTTATTTATTTGATTTTATTTGAGTTTAACTTTTCACATTAAGCATAATTTTGTATTGATTATACTTGAATTACTTACCTCAAATTCAGTCTTACGATGATTATAAATGTAAACTAGGATTCTAAGTGTTGATTACGCGTTGACCTTTTTGTTTCTTATTTCTATTTAAATATGTTATACTTTTTTTATTGTCAAATTATATAAATCAATGCCACGTCATATTGGTGTTAGATTTTAATAATTAGTTGGATGAAGTTTGTGATTAAAAATTTCATTATAATTATTGAGAAATTATAAGTCAATTAATAAAGAAATATATAATCAATTAAAATTAAAAAATAAAAATAATCGCACATAGCTTAATCACAATATTGTCAAAATTTGTTGTTCAAATATCATTTTTTAATATATATATATATATATATATATATATATATATATATATATATAAATAAAAAGAGAAGAGTTAAGAAAAGAATAATATAGATAAAAAAAGTTGAGAACTGAAAAACTGATAAAAAATTATTTTATCTGGATTGAGCATAGCTGTGTATCATATTAAAGAAATTAATTTGGAATAAAGACAAGAACATACTAAACTGTCTCTATTTTTTTCTTCTGTTTTGGTTCCTTTTATGGGATGATGAATCAGCATATTGTCTTTTTATTTATTAATAGTTATATGAAGCTAAAATGGAGTAATTTTTTGAACTTGAAACACCTACAGCTGGATCCATAAAAATAATAATTTATACTTTTTAACAAGACAAAGTCGTATCATATTTTGTCACTACATTTTATGCTATCTTTTAATTAATTTAGACATTGCTAATGAAGTGTTTATTTACATTAAGAGGAAATATATATATATATATATATATATATATATATATATATATATATATATATATATATATAATTATTTCTAGGTTTATTGTTAAATATTTAAAAGAAGATAATTTTTTATTAAAAAAATAAAAATAGAAAATAAAGGCATAAACTAAATGTCTTATAATTAAAACTGAAAATAGGTAGGACGGAGATAAGTGGGTTTGTGTCTCATATTTGTTGAAAATTAGGTATAAGTTTGTTTATATGTTATATAAGTCTCTCTTTTTTCTAATTTGTTATAAGACTTTTAAAAGAAATAAGAATTATTATATTATTAATTTAAATAGGTCAATTGGTAATTTTAATTTTCTTACATTAAAAACTATTCTTGAAATAAAAACATAACAAGATACAAAATTTAACTTCCAATAATCTTATAAAATCAACATTTTAAACATATGATAACAAATAATAATTACGAAAAATAGATTATTATTTATATTTGCTTAATAGAGGTTAGTTTGTTATACTTCTAAATACATTTTAAAAATAAGTGTCTCTTTTCACTAATTAATTTTAATAAAAACTTAGGCATGAGGTGTATTTCAAAAGATCTAATGAGTTAGACATAATATTGGATTTAAAGATAGATTTAAGGGAGTGAATTTAAGGAAAAAATGAGGTGAAAGTGAGGTTGTTTGGATTAAGGGAAAGATGATGTAATGTAATGGTACATAATTAATAAATTAAAGTAGATAATTCAAAAACTAGAGTATACTACTACAAGTGTCTCAAACGTTCAAAACAAATATAAGACTTGTTTACAACGTTAGGAAACTATAAACAAACGACATAAGATGAGTCTTTCAAAAGAATTATAAACAAAAGAACTGAAAGTCTAATACTACTCAGTTGCACCACCGTCACCCTCCAAAGGTAGCTCAACTCTTGCTTCTTCATCTGTTTACACCCACAAAAGTGATCATTACAATAGAAGAGAACAAACACAAGAAGAAACACGCAAAATAAAAAGTAAGCTAATATACAAAAGGGTTATCATACAACTATTAAACAAGCAACAATGACAAGCTAAGAAAATCATATAGTATTAAAACACAAGTCACATCAAACTAGACTTTTCTAGACTCAATCATTTGGATAAATGCATTAATGTTGGACTAAAAGGAAGTTTTTACACTTGTGATAGATACTCTTCATCCACAAGGTTAATTCTATACAAGTCACTAGAGCTTCAAAAAGTTCTTTTGACTAGGACTTCCTACCACTCTCAACCCCTTGTCCACCTCCTTTATGAGTGAGAATGACTAGTAAAGTATCAAGATAACTTCCTATTTTGAGTCTCTACTTTATTGCACACCTTAATAAACATACTTCATAAGGAGTTTCCCTTGAAAATCCTATCATCTTTAGGGTTTATATCTCATCATATTCCAAACATTCATATTATCATTCATACATTCATATATCATCCACGCGTCCATCGAGGCCACCACTGGAGCTCCTAGTAATTTATATGCCAAAATTTTCCCAACAAAGGCCAGACACCCTCAACAACAACCAAGCTGGTGAGCTCTCTAACTTTGAAGTCATTCAGCGAGAATACTTTCGCCCAACGACCACCAAGACAAGGATTCTTCGTCTTAGGCGTTGCCCAATGACACAACCCTTCTCCTATAGTGAGTTTACATAATTGCAAAAAGAAAAAAAGAAAAATTATGCAATTATGCATATCCAAACCTGTCAATTTTCATTCCAATGCTTCAAACATAACACAAATATGCCAATTTGATATCTATTTGTTCAACTCAGTCCAAATCATCACATTCACAATATTATTCATCAAAACACCTCAAAATTCATTATACATCCTAATTATGCAAAATTGATCTTACATTTCCCAAATCAAATACTGATAATATCAAACATAACTATTGGTCATACAATCACAATTATAAAGATGCATTCAATCAATTGAACAAATTTAGAATTTATAATAGTTGCAATTAGCTTCCTTTACCTTTGGTAATTGCTCAAACAACCTAGACACCTTAAAACAAACTCGAACGTACAAAAAGGTCTATCTATCCCTAAAAATAACACAAACATGATCAGGGTATCCTATTAGAACCATCGATCAACATAAAATATTATAGAAGACTCTAAAGACACATGTAAACAAGATAGGCCCACATATGAAAGAATAACATATTGAACCTAGAAAAGGTACAGAAAATCAACTTAATCAAATTGAGAAATTAATCGTTTGATTTTGAAGAGCTCACTACCAAGAGTAATCCTACGATTTCAATTTTTCAAACAGACAAAGTGGTTTCCAGAGGGATTTTTCATTTTAAAATAATGAAACTCGTTTATAGAATTTCTATTTATACTTAAACGTTGATGGCAAATGCTTTAGCTAGGACAAGCCAAATCTAGAAGCAAATCAAGTCATAAGTTCATGGATAAAGATTGCGGAATATGGTGGTGGTGAAAGATGTTGATAGCTCATGGTTTTCGTGAGTTGTATGCTGAGGGAAGATGTGTTTAAGGGTTCTCTAAGAGAGGTTGGGCCAACTCTTGGAGGAAGGTGGTTAGAGGAGGCCACTTAGGTTGCTCTAGCCTAAGGTGACCTTAAAAGAGTAGTATGACACAAAATTGGCAGCATTACTTTACTCTAAATCAAAGGTGATTACATGATGGAGAACACCTCTATTTATAGGCTAAGGTGTCTCAAAATGGGCTGAAACTTTAACCTAAAAGAGCCACCTTGGTTGTTTTGGAGAGCAAGGAGAAATCCTCTCCAATAGGAAGGAGGCAAGTGGCAAAATTCCTCTCAAATGAGAGAGTGACAAGTGACCACTACCTATGAAAAATATCTCTATTCTTAGAGTAACACATGGCCATTAACTAGGAGGAAAACTCTCCAATGGGAAGCTTTCACATGTCTAGGACGAAATTCTTCTCCCTTGTTCTCCAAGCTTAGCCAAAATGTTGACTCATTGGTCAATACACCCATTTTGGACATCCAAGCATAGTCAACTTTGGGCCTTGGCCCTTTGTTGACTTGTTTGGTCAAATTCCTATTCTACTTGACCCAAAATACAAGGTCCAAAATTATTCTTATTCTACTAAATCTTCATTATGACTTAAGATGGCCCAAGAGAAAGAGTCTAGGCCTATCTTCCATAGATGTTTCCAACTATTCATGAATGTGGTAGGTCATAACTAGAGGTATGCCATCAAACTTTTTTATTAAAATAATTGAATCTTATTATCATTATAAAATACAATTTTATAAGTTCTTATATGTGAAATGAATATATTTGAGATGAAAGTTTATAAAAGTTTTTGAATGATGTGATAGGTTTGATAGATTAAAAAATTGTTTTAATGAAATTATAAAATAAAAATATAAAATAAAGTTAAAATAAATTTTAAATTATAAAATAAAAACTATATACAAAATAAAAATATAAACAATAAAATATTATAATTTAAATGAGTGAAATTAAATAATATCTTTATTTCTTTTCAATTAATAAAGGTTTTAATAGATTATTAGTTAATTTTATAAAAGGAATTAATATAAAATTTATAAAAATGCACTTTCATTTGCTTTCTTCGCACCAAGGGAAGAAAGTTGGAAACAATTTTTTTTTTTTATTCTTTGTGTGTTATGCATTGATATTCTAAAAATTCATCTTTTCTTCGCTCGCTGAGTTTCCATATGTGGAAACAAACACGTCTTAAATTCTTTAAGGCAGTTTCAATATCTTTGAATGTTGTTTAAGATAGAG
The DNA here is from genome assembly GCF_000741045.1 of Vigna radiata var. radiata. NCBI lineage: Eukaryota > Viridiplantae > Streptophyta > Magnoliopsida > Fabales > Fabaceae > Vigna > Vigna radiata. Next base: position 36,825,302 of record NC_028355.1, on the reverse strand, counting down.
AAGGCAGATGAACCAAAATCCGACAAAAGAGAGGTGAAGGAATGGTCTTATATGATTACTGGGTAAAAACATTCTTAATATTCTTTTTTATTAAAACATTTGATGTTAATTGTGCCTGTGTATATGAATATTTTCCTTGATGTGCTTTTTTAAATATTAATTAAAATAACTATGTTCATTATATTAAATTTCACATTTTACATTATATTTTCTTTTATTACCATCATTTCAAACTAATTTAAACGTAACTATTTAATTTAATTAAGATATATATTCCATTAATTAATTTTTACATTTAAACGTGATTATGTTTTGATTAATTAACTATTTTTATTATTTTCTTTTTAAAAGAAGAAAAAAATATCAAAATTTGAAATTTGCTTTTCTAATAATCGAATCATAACTAATTTTCTGTTTTTTAGAAACCAAATTCTAACCTAAATAAAATTGTTCTATTTGATAAATATAAATGAAAATGTGCTGTTGGGTAATATTTTTGGACAGTGCTATGTTTGGGAAGAGAATTCCATTTAGGGAGCATAAAAGAAAAAATATATATTTCTTCTCAAGTAAAAAACAAAAAATAATATACAAAACAGTTATTCAATGCAGAGGTGAAATAAATTTAAGATAAGAAAGATATCCTTTATAAAATAAATGGACCTTTCTTAAGTATTTATCAGAAACATTCAATACCAGTAAAATCCATCGAGTTAAATCATCAGAAATTAATGGATCTATCTTTCTAAAGTTTTAAACTCAGTTAAATTTCTAACAAATTGATATAACATAATATAATATATAATTTTCAGATTAAGTTAAATACACTAACATATCTTAAAATAATTTTATTTATTATAAAATAATCCACTGTATGTTCATGAAATCAATCGGAAAAATAATATTTGACATACTTAAATTTTTTACATTCATTTGACACTATTTTTACTTACTTTTTACTCTCTTCTTTCTTAAAAAAGGAAAATGATATTTTGACACTATTTTGACAATGCACACGTGTCAAAACGTGGTTGAACGATTTCAAAATAAAAAAACTGAGACAAGGACATATTTCGAAGAAAAAAATCAAAATTTTTTTTTAATTTGAAATCGTCCAATCACATTTTGACATGTATGCAGTGTCAAAATGGTGTTAAAAAATTGGTGTCAAAATATCATTTTCCCTTGAAAAACTATAAAACTTTACATTTTTTGGATCATTTTATCCTTGTATTTGATGTCAAATAAGTGTAAAAATGTGTCATGTTATTACTACTCAATCAATCGAGTTTCATATTCTATAAAGAAAAATATAAAGTGAAAGATTGAGAAAGTGACAGGATGAATGAAGAAAGTGAAGTTTTGCAAAGGCATTGTAGATTTTGAAAGTAAGAAGAAGAGTAGGATGGGAGATGACAGTAGTAATTAAAGGAAGAAGAAGAAGAAGATCCTTATAATATTGGTGAGAAGAAGAAGGAGAATGGAAAATAAAGTTACATGTATCAGTCGTCCTTCTTTTCTTCAACCTTGGTTTCTTTGATCTCCTTCTTGGGTTCTTCCTTGATCTTGGGTTGTTCCTTGATCTTGGGCTTCCCTTGTTTCGGCTTCATGAAGCAGAAGCAGGAGCAGCAAGGGCACTGAAACAAGAACTTCATTTTAGATCTGAGAATGGTATTTTCAGCTTCTCTTTCTATCTTCAATAATTTTGTGCTATTTAATTTCCTTAACTCACTCTCTTATGCCTTTTCTTTAGGCAGCAAGGTCCATTGGATTCCACTTGTGTCACTTTCAATGTAGTGTCTATGATATGAGGTAGTTGAATATGGAATACCCTTGCTTGCACCATGTTTTAAAAATGCACTTCTTTCTGCCTCTTCTTGCCCATGCTAATCTGCTACCTGTGCACCCATTTCACTTATAATTTCATCTTTTTTAAAAAAAATTAATTCAACTATAAAATATAATTTTTTTCAAAAGCAACTTCAATTTTATAGGTTTTAATACAAATATATATATATATATATATATATATATATATATATAGTTAAATTTTTAAATAATTATTCAATTATTAATATTTTTCTTTAAATAGATTAGTTTTAGCATCATGAAGAATTTATTAAAAAGAAAAGAAAAATAAAACTTGAAATCACACTCAATCTATAACAAAATTATATAACACAAATAGAAAAAAAATACAAATAATGAAAAAAGAAGAAAAATATCAGTGATTAAAAGTAAACCAATTATTTCCTTCACGAAATCCATTCCATATTTTAAACTTCACATATCTCGAAAGCAAAAGACAAATTATTTAGCATATTAAGAGATTATCATTAATTAGTTAATCTTCTCACTTATTTTTTTTTTTAAATTCTTTGTAGGATTTAGTATTAACTTTATTTGGTGTTTAAACTTGTCATCCTTTTCACTATTAAAATCTTCTCTTTTATCAAGCATATTAATATATTTAAAACTAATTTCAATTACTCTGCAAAATAGATTTTCTTAAATATCAAAAAAATTAAGATTGGTCTAAAAATTACTATGTGACGAATCTGATTGTTCTAACACGTGCAAACTATTGATAATAAGAATAACATCTTTCAAAGAATGCACATCAACCAATGAATCATAGTCCATTAACACGCCACATGTAGTAACATCTAAATTTGTATCTGTAACACCCTCACTTGCACATTTTTTGGGAAAACTTTCTGGAAGGTCATCCATCCCAGAATTTCTCCAGGTTAAGTACGTTTAACCATGAAGTTCTTATGGGTTAAGTTTTCGAAAAGTAAATGCATTTTGGTGATATGGGTAGCCAAATCAATTCCTTTAAGCTATCCTTCTGTTTAGTCTCATACCTATACACCTCCAGATCCCTCTCATTCCGGTGTATGTTCGATTCGTCCATGTGCTCCTTCCATTCGAAGCCTGCCAAGAGCCGCTCCTTGTCCGTGCCCCTTGCACCATGCTTCTTGCACCGGCGATCACTCCCCGCCCTCGTCAGTACCCGGATGTCACACTACCCATTACATTAAATTAGGAATAACAAAGGAATAAATGGAGTTAAGTTTAACTATCTTATCAAAATAAAAATTTGATCTCACATATTTATATTTTTTTTATGATCTCATCCCTATCAGAAAACAAATATACTAAATTCGCTCTTTTACTCTTCAAAATTATTAATTGTTGTTTTTACAAAATATAATATATATATATATATTGTAAGAACCCATTTTCTTAAACACGCTCTCTCTCTCTCTGAAAATCTTGTTCTTCAATTTCTCCAATCTCTCTAGACTTTCCTCACAGAATCATTTCTTTCAAAATGAGGAGGAGCTTGAGAAAATCCTGGTGTTGTGAGTTTTGAATTCCACCAAACAATCTGGTACTCCCATCTGGTAAGCATTCCTCTTCCTTTCTTTCATCTCTGAGCTGTGATCATGTAAACAACTTTGTTGCATGTAGCTCAATTTGTTGTTTTCCCCAAATTTATAGTTCATAATGGGTTCTAAAACCCTCTTCTACCTCTAATTTTCTTGATTTTAGGTAATCTTAGAAAAACCCTCATTTGCGTCTCAAGTGTTGTTGATCCTGTTGAGAGGTTGAAGAGTTAAATTGTCCAGGTAAGGGAAGCTAGAAATTCATGTTTTGTCTTATCCATTTGAATCTGCATGTGCTATAAATGTTGTTTGAAATCTGTGAAACAGTGGTAACACGAAAGTTCTTGATCAATTATACTGTCTTAGGATGAATTTGGGTGAAACGAGGGTATGAGGCATTGTACTGTTGATTTCTGGATTTAATTTTGAAAGTGATTACTTATGATATGGTTTTATATGATAAAAATGCTGAATTGGGATTGATGGAATGAGTTAAATTATGTTGTATGCATTCATAGGTAGAAAGCTAGGTGAATTAGACAATTTAGGCTAAATTTAAGGAACTAGAGTAGCAAGAATTTGACTCTGTGATTGTATGTTGTTTTGGTCAGTTTAGTACAATTAGGTAAGTCATATATGACTTATAGGGACAGATTAACTGGTTCAAAATGACTTGTAATTAGTAAAATTAGATTTAGCTTATTTAGTTCATGAAATTGAAGTTTTAGGAAGGGAATTAATGCATAACAGTTAAGAAATTGTATTAGGAAGGGTTAGGACCACATGAGCAAGTTTAAATCATCATATAGGTCGAGTTAAGATCATTGGAAGTTCATATAAGTGCCTAAAACAAAATAGGAGGGGTTGAGTTCTGCAAATCTGCAGAATTGGGAATCTGCAGGAGTGCAGATTCGCTGAGCGAGGGTTCTCGCANAGCGAGAACCCAAAATTAATTGGGTTTTTCAGTAGAAATTCGCTCAGCGAACAGCAGGATTTTCGCTCAGCGAATTTTCTACGACAGGATGAGTATTTTTGATGTTTTTGACGTTTTGGGAGCTCCGGACGTCCGTTTTGGACGTTCTTTAGGTCG
>NC_028355.1:36816213-36820170 GCF_000741045.1 Vigna radiata var. radiata | reverse complement strand
ATAAAACAACAAACCATAAATTAAATAAACTGTTCTTCCTTGCTTGTTGTATTGTATGTCTCTTTTACTATGTTTAATTGTAATTGACTTGTTTTCATTGAATTCTAGCTTACCCTTGCTTTGTTTGCTGCTTGTTCTTGTTTGTGCGTGTTTTCTTTTGCAATGATCATCCAAATTGGATGTGAGCAGATATTTCAGAGGCACCTCTGGAGCAGGTTTTAGACGTAGCTGATACGGCTGAAGTCCCTGACACTGCAGCTGAGTAGTCTAGGTTGTTAGTTTTATTTGTATAGTTTAATTCCTTTACTATTTTCTTCTTTTGAAAGACTCTATGCTATAAGTAGAGCTTTAGTCCTTCTTTTGTATTTTGGATGACTGTATTATATATACATTTCATCTGAATTTCCACTCCTAACTGCTTTACATTATTATAACATGTTGCATCCACTTGATATGTCTTAGGCGTATTTTTGGGATGTTACATTTGTGGTATCAGAGCAGTTTTTATCGTTAGAGAACCTGTAGGTTATGTGCATCCCTTGCTTGTGCTTGTGTACTCTTAAACGTACAGAAGCATTCATTCTAATTTCTTTGGGTAAGACTAATTGTTTTACTCTTTGATCATAAACAGAATATGGCGCAATGTTTGACCTTAGGATGACCTGTGTGTTGCAGGTTTATCGTGTCTTCTCTGGAAAGTTAAGTTTGAATGGTATGTTCTACCATTTATTCCAAGTTTAGATGGTAAAATTATGTATCTAACTGGATGCTTTAAGAACAGAAAATGTCTCTATAGAAGGAATGAGGGTGCACACTCATGACTTGTACTAGAGATAATTTTCCTTTCTTAATTCTGAAGGTTTGGGTAAAGGAAGGGTAGTGATTCAAGTGTCATTGTCTATAGTATTTTCCGTCTTGTTCTTGCCTTTGTGGTAATGTACTATGTTCTACAGTGGTAAAGGAATACAGATTCAATGACAACTTGACCTGTATACCTTCTTTAGTAATTGGTTTAAGCCTTTAAGACAAATTCTTGCCTCAAAGACAAAGAGTTAGAAGACCAGAATTTAGGTTTCAAAGGATGGGTGAAGACATATTGGAGTTTAAAATAAATGTTTGGGTGAAGAAGTTTTCAAGAGNAGAGTCAGCAGATCGAATANCGTGCATTCCACAAGAAGACTTGGATTCGAAGGCTAGAATAAGAGAAACTTTGGATAAGCATGGGTGTAGCAAGGTTTAAGAAATCAGTTTGGTTCAACGTATCAGTAACGTTAGAGGTCAGAAGAAAGGGAAGTGTTGGTGAGCAGCAGAGTGACACTAGAGGGAATTGATAATTTGGATCGGTGTATCAACGATGGCTGAGATCTAGATAAGAAAGTGGGGAATGATTTGAATTTTAAGTTAAGAAGGGAATGGGAATTATAAAGTGGATCAAGGCGAATTAGTATCTAGAAAGGTTTTAAAACAAATGGCAAAAAGGGGTGGTTACCGTATAAAGAGGGTATCGAGAATGATTAGAGAGTCTGGGTTGGTTGAGATGTTCAGAGTTATGAAGAAGCATGTGGTGATAAAGTCAATTTTCTTTGGGTGTGGTTTTGTGGTGATGATCAACATTCGGCTGAGTTAATCAAGAGAGAAAAGATCTTGAACATTGGGTTACAAAAGGCAGTGAGTTTGTAAGTTCAGATAAGGTCAGAGGGTTGATTTCGCGAGTAAGGTATTTTGCGGTTTAGAGGATTAAAGGTAGGGTTTGTATTTCTGAAGATTCTGAGTTGAAGAGGGCAATTCTTGGGAAGAAGGTTTTAAACCTTTATGGTCGAGATGAGTACATGAAGAATTCTTAGCGTTGTGGCGTTTGTGGAGTTAATCCAGGGCTCAGGTTTGAAGTTTATATAGAGTGGTTTCTTGGCAGGGAAGGATAACAAAGTTGGTGCATCAAGTGTAGTTGAGAGAACGTGGGAGCAAGTGTTATGGGAATCTAGGACATCTGATAAATGCTAGTGAAAAGTAGTTGATGTTGTTCTTTCATAAATTTGAGGTGTGATCATCAAGGGAGGTTTGTGTGTTTTCAAATCGTTTATGGGGTTGTGAAATTCAAAAGAGTTTAACGAGGAAAAGCAGAGAAGATTAATCTTTATGGTTTAAGGGTTTTGGTTGGTGTTCTGCAACAAGTATGGAATTTTTATATCTTGGAGAAGTGGTTTTCTTTTTAGAGTGGTGTCTAAACAGAATCACTGTCAGTAATCTTTTTGTTGATAGTTCCTGTTGAAGTGGGTAGTGAAAGAGGAAGATGGAAATTGGATTAGAGCAGTAATGTTTGGAGTCAATATAATCATAGGGAGAACTACAATGTTGAAGAATCGCAGAAGAGAAATAAAGAACATGTTGGAATAGTCTGGTAGGAGTTTTAACAATCAGGAGTGATTTCGGGCATGACCGTTTTGTGGAGTAGAAAACAATGTTAAGGAAATGGAATGGCAGGGTTATCATGGGAGAAAAGAGTTATCAGAGTTTTGCAGGGTTATGGAAGTTTTGAAGAAGGTTCTTCAAGGGTGATCATCTTCGGGTTACAAGTGTCATGAAAGAAGTGTTCTTTTAGTAAACTAGTAAGCAAGGGAGTTTAAGGATCAGAGTAGCGCAGCGGATCGTGAGCACGTTATTATCAGTAAAATATGTGCACATGAAGAGCTTTTATAGGGACGAGTTATTTGAACAGTATTGGTGCTAGTATATAAGAATGAGTTGGGAGAGTTTGGTAATTTTCAAGAGTCATAAGTGAGTTGAGCATGAAAGAAATAGGTATCAGGCCGAGAAAATAAGTGTAGTTTCAAGCTATAGGGTCAGCTTTCAAGTGAGGAAGTATTAATGGACTTGAAATAAGAAGAGTGGATCGGTGGACGAAGGAGATGACTCGAGCTATGGTTTCGAGTTGTAGTGTTAATCTTGAGATAAGGAAGTATTAATCGATGGTTTGAATTAAAGAGAAGATTCAGGTTCTTGATTTGATAAGGATTGAGTAAGAGTTGGTTGAAGAATATGAAGTTTGGGATCTTTAGGGAAGATGTAAAGAGATTTCATTAGTATAGTTTGAATACTATAATTAGTGGGTTTCTCAAAATGGTTGAGAAAGTGCAGTTTGGACAATCCTAGTTTGAGATGTATCATAAGTTGGCTTGATACTGATCAAGCTAGTGATCTTAAGTTGAAGAGGTTACAGATCTAAGTATGGTTGCAGGCTAGTGAGTCGAGGATTGCATATGGTTCAGGTCAACAAGATAACAAAGTGAAATTAGATTGCTCAAATTGGTCTTGACGTTGCTAAGGAGAAGAGTTTGACTTTGGTAATGGGGTAGTATAGTTGGAAACTATGCTACTCAAGAGTGGAGATCAGTAAGGCAATGCTAAGTCCTCAGAATGAGTGTAGTGATAGGTGATCAAGAATGTAACGATTGGTAGTTAAATTACACGTGATAGTAATCAAGTCAGAGGTATAGTGGTTCTTAGAAGGGGCTAGATGAATTACAAGAAGTTTTAGAAGAGAATTACAAGAAGTTGCAGAGGACAGGTGAGAATGGGCAACCTGGCAGACACCATAGGATTGGTTGTGTGAAAGAAAGATTCTCAATAGCTGAAGTTTAGGAGTTCAGATTTGTCTTGAGAGATATGGCTAAACCAATCTACACTACTTCACACTAGAACATTTTAACACAAAGGCATGGTTTTCATGTTAGTAAGGTTGTTGGGGAGTAATATCTTGGTCACAATAAGCGATTGTACTAGAGAATGTGATGAGAGTAGGTTGTTTCTTCTCTCAGGTAAGTGTTAATTTTCGGGGACGAAAATTCTATTTTGATGGGGAGAATGTAAGAACCCATTTTCTTAAACACGCTCTCTCTCTCTCTGAAAATCTTGTTCTTCAATTTCTCCAATCTCTCTAGACTTTCCTCACAGAATCAT
>NC_028355.1:36798083-36814548 GCF_000741045.1 Vigna radiata var. radiata | reverse complement strand
TGTTCTTCCTTGCTTGTTGTATTGTATGTCTCTTTTACTATGTTTAATTGTAATTGACTTGTTTTCATTGAATTCTAGCTTACCCTTGCTTTGTTTGCTGCTTGTTCTTGTTTGTGCGTGTTTTCTTTTGCAATGATCATCCAAATTGGATGTGAGCAGATATTTCAGAGGCNCCTCTGGAGCAGGTTTTAGACGTAGCTGATACGGCTGAAGTCCCTGACACTGCAGCTGAGTAGTCTAGGTTGTTAGTTTTATTTGTATAGTTTAATTCCTTTACTATTTTCTTCTTTTGAAAGACTCTATGCTATAAGTAGAGCTTTAGTCCTTCTTTTGTATTTTGGATGACTGTATTATATATACATTTCATCTGAATTTCCACTCCTAACTGCTTTACATTATTATAACATGTTGCATCCACTTGATATGTCTTAGGCGTATTTTTGGGATGTTACATATATTATCAAGTATTAAATGTTAAAAAATATATATTTTTCCTTTAACTATTACTAAAAAATTATGTTGATATATAATTAAAATATATTAAATTTTTTTGCTTTATAAATGTATTTTTTCAAAATTAAACATATATATTTTTTGTTTAATAAACTTATGTGACTACTATAAAAGGTGAAAGAGATGATAAAATATAATAATACTTGTATAAAAGTTACTATTTAACTCTGTTTTTTATATATCCTAATAGAAAAGATGTTCAATGTAAAAGCATATCATTATTGGATATGTATATTTTAATCTGATAAAATTGAATAAGTTTGGCCCACAAGGAGGCAAAAGTAGAACATAAAAGAATGTGGTCCATAGATTTGAGATGGATGATGGAACATCCATGATTTTATTGACTTTGGCTCTTCAACAAAGTCATGTTTAGTCACATGCACACCACTATACCTTGTTTTCTTCTTAGCCTCCTACTGTCAACACACTGCACATATAAACCTAATACGATAATATTTTAAATATAAATTAATATTAACATTTTTCTTATACATATTTTAAATATAATCATTTTTATAATTAATTTAAAACCGTTTCTTTTATTTATATTAAGAAATTATAATACAATATTTTTAATTTTATAAAATCATCTCTTTGTTCTAATATTCATCATTACATAATATCAGCATCTGATTTCTATAGTTATCATTAGTTCGGTATTATTGGTACAATAAAATGTTTATTAAAAATGAAATTAGTGAATTACATCAATATTAAGCTGTGAATATTAACTAAGAAGATAATTGCTATTTATTAAGAAATAACAATTGGAAAAATAAATCGTTAAGAAAAGACTGAAATCAACACCGGAAAATATATTAAGACGTGAATATATATATCAAATATTATTTTCAGAATTGAAATAACTTAATTATTTTAGTTCGCAATGGTTTACTATATAAAATTTTATATTTTTTTAAAGAAAATTATACCTAAAATTCTTTAAAAGGTTTCATATCATTAACAATGTCAAAATAATTTTAATAAAATTCTTAAATTATTTCAATATATAATTGAGAGAAATTATTTTTTATGTATCATATAATTAACTGAATAAATATATTTATTTATAAATTTATTTAAATGATTAAAATATTTAACTTGTAAAAAATTAACAATTTTAACTAATATATTTATTATTTTTAATTCAAACTAATTTTAATAAAATTATTGAATTAATTTATTATATTATTGAATTTTCCATGTAGATATTTTATATAATTATAAACTTATCCAACTAAGATAATAGTTTTTTTTAGTTAAATATGTTTTTAGTCCCTATATTTGGGACGATTTTGGTTTTAGTCCATTTTCAAATTAAGGTACAGTTTAGCCCTTCAACTTTAGAAAACTCTGATTTTAGTCCTTTTTACCAAATTTTTTTAATTTTATTTGTTGTTTCAAGCACGTTTTTCAGTCAAACAGTGTAAACAATCCAAATGCTACAATGAAACGTGCTTGAAACAATAAATAAAATTAAAAAAATTTGGTAGAAAGATCTAAAACCAGAGTTTTCTAAAATTGAAGGACTAAATTGTACCTTAATTTAACAATGAACTAAAACCAAAATACCAAAATTGTCCCAAAGTATAGGGACTAAAAACATATTTAATCCTAGTTTTTTTAATTTATTAATTAATAAGATCTCCTCTATCTTTTTTCTACAATTTTCTGTTTGTTTCATGGAAAACTTGGTCCCAAAATTGTAATTCTAACTGATTTTCCGTCACCGACATATAAAACATTGAAAAATTGGGGTCCAGGGACCAAATTCTGTCCTACACGGAACCTACTTGTTTTGAAGAGATAAAACAACAGAACGAAAATATTAAATAATATTAACTAAATATTTCACTAAGCTCGTATTTTTTAATTTTTTTTATATATGGAAAATTAACATCAAAATTTGACACACTTGACGTGTCCTTTTTTACATGATTTTTTAATTATTTTAAAGTTACGGATGTAAAAAACAGAATATTGAAAAAGTAGACAAATGGAGTGTGAGAAGGATTTTTTGAGCCTGAGTTTTTTAGTTTTCATTCTGGCATTTTCTCCTTTCCCATTTCATATGTTATCTCTCTCTGTCTACTCTTCCAACTCAATTTCGGTGCAGCTTCCATTATTATGTTGATATCTCTCCTTATCAGAATTATCACACGCGCTCTCACTCTTTTTTTTTTCTTTCCTGTTAAAACAATATCATTTCAGTAAATATTATTTAAAAGTTTAATATAACATTTGATAAAAAAGTAATTAATTATTCAGGAAAATTTATTAGAAACACTGAACTCTATTATTTAAGTATCTAAATGATAAAGAGTGTCTAATAACTAAACATTTAATGTATACATGATAACTGTTAAACACTATCATAACATAATATCAATTTGTAAAAACATCTAAAACAAAGTTAGAATGCCTAATATACATATAACCTTGTTAAATGTTATATATATTTTAAACATTTTAAAAGTTACTCAAAATAGATAAGAGTTAAATGATAATATATGTATTGTACTTAATCACTTAGATAGTCTAATATTTTAAAACATTAAAATATTTTTTTGTCTATTGTATTATGTTTTTTTTTTTGTGTAGATTATCAACTTTATTTAAAAACTTTTTTGGAATAAAAAAACATTTAGAGACATTAAAATATTCAAGGAATGTTTTCTACATACCTTCTGTTTTTCTCATTCATACATAGTACATGTGTCCTATGAGAACACAACATAACTTTTGACTGTACCATAAAGATTACATCCCTAAAGAAAGTCAAAAGCTTTGAGAATGGATTTTTTTTTTAAAGAAGTCTATATAAAGAAGTTGCATGAAGAGAAGAAGAACTTTTGCTATCAAGATATTTACTATACACTTTTTGCTTCTTTCTTTAAGATCTTAAGACTTATCTTTGAAAATATTTTTTGCAAGTTTTTAGAAGTCCATTGTATTGTTTTTATGAATTCAAAAACATATAATAAAGTTTAACATAGTGACGTTAAATGTTCTAGTCAGTTGGACTAGTGTTAATATCAGGAGTGGTGAAACTTGTCTAACTAGTCGATTAGCTTGTAAATTAAGAGTGGTTAAACTTATTTTTAATAGAACCACTTAAAGGATTTTATGGAAGAACTGGACGTAGCTCAGGTTGGAGCGAACCAGTATAAAATTAGAATGTGCTTTACTGCTTTTGCTTTTAAAAAAGTTTTTCGTTCAACGTTTTTTTAATAAACCTAAGTGTTTGTTGCATATTGTTTAATACCAAAAGTCGAAAATAACATACGTTAAAAGTCATTTTTATGTTAGTGTTTTCTTGTAAATCTTGGAAGAGCCAATTGAAAAAAATGACCCTCTCAATTTGTTTTATCTGGTTGGTTTTGTTGTTGAGGCTTATTTGTTTGAATTTTACGCTCAAGTGAAAATAAAGCAAGATCTGGTATGTCCCATTTTTGCAAAGACAAACATAAAACTAAAATAACCTTTCTCTTAACACTATTTTTGCTTAAAAATAGCACAAAATAACCTTTTTCTTAGCACTATTTTTGCTCAAGCAAAAAATTTTTCGCACCCATAAATACACCCAAAATTCGTTCAAATGATAAAATTTTCGCTCAAGCGAGCCTATTTTCGTTCAACCTAAAAAAATATTTTAATTTCTTTGTTTTTTTATTTAATGAATTTTACTTTAATGTTTATTATAAATGTAAAATGAATAATATTTAGTATATTTAATTGATTTATGATTTTGTTTAAATAAATTATATTGTATGGAAAATATTATTGAAAATGATGAAAATTATATGAATTAAAACCAAAATAGTAATTAAATCTTGAGGTAGATTGTTTAGACGTGAAGATAACTTTGTCACAATACCTTAATTTAAATACAGGAAATATGATTTTGTTTGAAACAGTTCGAATGTTTGAAATTTAATAAGAATGTTATTTTCATATATATATATATGAAAATAGAGAAAAATTCAATATTTGTTTTTGACCCTATTTTTCACTTCAAGAACTTTTTATTCAAGCAAAAACAATGTCACAACTCAATCCTTATTCTCGACTAAATTTTTGTTCAAAAGAAGAAATTTTTGTTCAAGCAAGACAATTTTTCTATGCTAATTTTTTGTTATCCTTGTCCCATTAATAGATTCATTGTGAATGTTAAATATAAGTGTAAATATGATATTAGTTTGTATATTTAATTGATGTTTTAGTTTTATTTAAATGAGTTATATTGTATGAAAATGGTCGCTGAAAAAGACAATAATTGTATGAATTTAGAATTACCAATCTCGGATGATATATGAATTATTGTTTTATTCATGTATTAAGTTAAGATATTTATATTGTAAAACAAATTCCCTTGCTTCACTTATATTCTAAGTAGCATAAACTAAAATTTCACACAATTTGAAGTTGAAGACGGAGGGCATTGTACACTATAATATGTGTATATATGAAAATTTGAGTTGTAATAATTTACTCTAATTCATTGCTCTTAAATTAGCATGTTAATCAAAATCTTGGGTAGGATTAAATATTAGTATCTAGTGGAATATGTTTGATACAAATATTCTAGAAACACTAGTGGAAAAATGACTTTTTATAACATACAAAAATGACTTTTTATAACGTAGTTTCTGGAGATATAGTTCTGGACGATATAATAAAGTTCACACATTTTATAACGTGTACGTTATAGTATATTGAACATATTATAACGTAGTTTTTGAAGTACGTTATAATAATATGTTAGAACATATTATAACGTAATTTCTAAAGTACGTTATAATATGTGCAGTTTATTATAACCAATTTTGATTTGTGCGTTATAATAAGATAGAAAATATTATGACGTAAAAATTTTTGTACGAAACCCCAACGGAGGGTTTAGATCTACGAATGATTCGGTGGAAAATGAAGGATAAAGGAAATGAAGATGATTCTGTGAGTGAAGAAGGCTTACCGTGATGATGAACGGGGAGCGGCAAAGAGATCTCTCTCGAGAAGGAAGATGCCAGGAAACCTAAATGGAGAGAAATTAGAATAAGACTCTCTGATGTGAGAAATGAAAGTGCTCGAATGCGTGAGAGGAAATGAAATGAGACCTCCAAGCGTGAGAGCGAGAGAAGGAATACGAGATGATATGACTGGCGACGGAGATGCCGAGAAATGCGAGTGATAGGGATGAGTCGAAGAGCGGAAGAGAGGAAGAGAAGAACGAAAGTGAGATCGAACGTGAAATGAAATCTAGGGTTAAAAAACTGTAGAGATATTATAACTGATTTCTAAAATTCCGTTATAATATGTCTTGAGTTTATTTACAAGTTTGCTACCGTGTTTTATATTATAAATTTTATACGTTATAATAGGTTCGTTATAAAAAGGTATTTTTCCATTAGTGAAACCATCAGTACATATTCTATTTATTGAATTTTTCATAAATATAAATCCATGAGTAGTTTATATGGTTTATTATGTTTGTGTGTGATGATATTGAATTGTTTTTGGATTGATAATCAAAATAATTATTTTTAGGGTTAAATATGCTTTTAGTTTCTCAACTATCAAACGATTTTAGTTTTAGTTCCTCTTTCAAACTTTGTTACACTTTGATCATTATCCTTAAGGTTTTTCGTGATCCAAAACCAATGCCGTTAAATTTAATCTAATGTGGTTAATGGTATGCCACATCACTTTTATTTTTTCTGAAACATGGTGATCTATTCAGGCAGTGTGACCTTGTGCCATGGCAGAAGAGGAAGAAACTCTTCCTGCGTTATGTGACGAAGAAGCCCTACCCAGATCGCACCTCCACAACGGTGTCGCCTCCTTCAAACAACTAGAATCACTAGCTCTTCACTCAACGCCACTTTGTGAGTCAAGGTTCTAGATGCTCATCGCCACCAAAACCACAATTGCAAAGAAACCCTCTTTTTCCCAAGTTGGGTGGTCCGAGAGCAAGGAGCAATAGAGAAATTGGGGAAAAGAAAAATGGACTAAGGTTTTTGAGTCTTTGATTTTCACCTTCGGTTCCATTTTTTCTCTTACAAAAGTGGGAGTGAATTGAAATTTTTAGAAAAGAAGTGTTTTGTAGAATTGGAAAGCAAGAAAGAAAGTAACAAAAGGTAAAAACACAAAGAAACCCACTAAAGAAGAAGTATCTACGACCTCCTGTTGCATAAATTCATCTAATGTGTCTTTCCGGAATGACCAAAAAGATGTTGCTGCAACAGCAATTCCAGTAGCCAATACTGCCTGTGCTTTCTTTCTTTTCTGCCATGCTTTTTTGCCTCTCTAAGATCGCGTAGATATTGATTAACAATAACATCAATCCATCTTTGTTGATGTGCCTTATCAATCTCATAAGGTAAACTCTTTGCAACACTATAGATTAAATTATCTGCAATTACAAAATCAAGAATGACTATCACTCTATGTTTAAAAAAAACAAATTCCTGGTTCCAAACAATATTACCAACTTCAAATTAAATTTTAGAAATAAGGAATTGATGAGAATTTTGGGAAGAATTAGACACACCAATATGTCTCCTTTTTGCAACCACATTCTGCAATAACTTATATTGAAAATAAACAAGTTCTCCTTCTAACTCATTGTTAACTCATTGACAAGTGTACCAAATCGTTTTAAGTAATAAACTGGTAAGACCGGTATCGTATCCCAAGAGACTCGTATAAAACTTTACAATCGTATAATACTCTAACTAATTTAGACTAAAGAATAATTCCCTTTAATGTGAATTAATGCAATGAAAATACACATAATTCATAAGTAAAATATTGAACTTCTTATGGTCAAAACACTAGGAAATGAAATGATTAGAATTGATATGGAATGGAGATGTTGGAGAATGATTTCAACTATTACACTCTCATGCAAATGCACATAACTACTTCTTCATTATAACGCTCTCGTCAACCCACTCATTTATTCAAACCCAATCTCTTGGTGAGAGAGCCTAGATTTACTTGTTAAATCCCAATCCCTTGGCGACCTAACAAGTTCATTTACATTAAGAGAAGAGGTTTAAGACAACTAAGGGTCCAAGCTCTATCCCTAGACAAAATTTCCCTTAGGTGTTTAGTCCAGTTCAAGGTTCACACAACATTTCCCAACATTAAGCAAACCCTAGAATCATGTTATGGTTGATCAAGTCGGAACAAGCTTTAAACAAAGGAAATAAACACTAGCAAATAATGAAAGAAGCTTATATTCATTCAAAACAAGTGCATTTACAAAAGAGTTTCATAGTTTACATCATTCCCCAACAAAAAGAACTTAGCTCTCCATAGACATGGAGAGCTTGAGCTTACAATGGAAGAAAATGGAAGAGATGAAGACCCAAGGAAGGAGAAATGAGAGTTCCCATTGCCCAAAATCAGCTCCCGCAGGTCCAAATGGGTGTTTTCGAGCTTCAGCCGCCAAGAAGATGGCACCCTCGTTGCATGTGAGCCTTAAATAGGTCTAGGGTGCCATGTCAGCAAAAAGTCACGTCCAGCCCCCTTTCCTGGGGTGCCCGGGCGCCAAGATTAAGCACAAACAGCGAATCAAAGGGCGCCCAACCCCCTTTAGGGGCACCTAGGCATTATGTTTGCAGAGAGACTTCTTCAAAACTTCCTTTTTTAGCTCGTCCTTGGCTCCCCACTCTTGATAGTTTGGATGTTCTTCCAAAGCACACAAAGTTCCTACAAAATTTGAGGAATTAGTGATGAAAATTGGTGTGTGTAACCTAAGCTAAAGTTATTCACAAAGTTAGATGAAAGAGAGGATTAAGCATGTTTCAAGCTTCAAGAGAGTTTATTTGGTAAGAAAATTGCACCATATATAATGGTAAGAATTACCGTTATCAACAACCCCAAACTTGAAACTTTGTTTGTCCTCAAGCAAAAAGGGAACTTGGTTTAAACAAAACGACTCAATCACAATGGTCTAGCAGCTCAAGGAAGCAGTTTCAATCAAATAAACCAATCAAACATGATGCTCATCATGGAAAGATGAAGCAAGAGATAATTGAGCCGACAAATCAAGCTTAAAATATGGTACTCACAGAAAAAAGATCATAAGACAGATGCAAAGGCTTCATAAGGGATCAACAAACATGGCAAAACGTTTTCCTGAATTGCATGGAACCTTACCTCACCAGAAAAAGTGTTTCACTCAAGCTCAATTGTGTATCATGAGGTGTGTTGTTTTCACTCCACTATCACAATGTCACACAGATCAACTTTGTCTTTCATTTCATTTCAAGTCAAACACATTCACATGAACATTATCATCACAAGGACTTTTTAAGGCTAGAATTGTGGTTGGGTTAAGAAGAAAATTTGGTTATTCTTGATACAAAGCACCTTGAGTTAAGAGAGCAGACAAATCAAAGCAGGATAACATAATTCTCTCTTTTGCTTCAAAACAATTAAAACCAATTCTCCACTCATTTTCCAACTTTCATTCATTGGATTCTTTTTATTGATTTTGTTCTTCTTTCTTCTTTTCCTTTTCTTTTTGTTTTCTTGTTTTTCTCAATGCTCCTTTGTATCATGCTTTCCCCAACTACCCCAAACTTAAACCATTATCCTATACCAGAAATGAATACTCTACTCAACTCAAGGTGAGGAAGTCAAGGGTTTTTCACATCAAGCTCAAGGTTCAAGGAATGAGAAAATTCTTTTTCTTTTTGGGTTCAAAGGGTTGGCATTGACTTATTTGGCTCAAAATGTAGAAGAAGTAGAAGAAAAGAGGGCCCTGATCATTTGTAACAAGCAAGTGAATAGTTCAAAAGAAGAAACTCGGGCAAAGTTAATTGTGATACCAAAGTGGTAGCATTCAACAATCAATCTAAGGCACAACACCTCACAGGTTAACTCACGGTTCCAAATTCTATCACCAGAATGCCAAGAATATTGACCACAATCAAAACCAATCATCTATCCAAAACAATTATGAGCAACCACCATCTCAACCAACATCATCTCAACAGATTTTAAAAATCAATCAAGTGGAATCAGAGCAAACACAAAAGATTTTTAATTCAAACCAAGCAAAAATTATAATTCCTTAAGACCAAACCATTGCAAACAAGTCATCCAACTAACCAAGTTCAAAGTTAAAGACAGTAACTAAAACTGAAATGTAAAAACTGAATTTAAAAACATGACAAAAATTTAAAAGTTTCCACAGAATGTAGTGCAGTGTCCTGATCCACGAGCCTTAAGAGACACTACCATCACTGTCCTCATCCTCGTTGTCGTCATCCTCCTCATCATCATCCTCAACCTCGTTCTCAGCAGCATCTTCCTCCTTATCAGTCTCATCTTCCTCCATCGCCTGTGTTCCAGAAGATGTGCCACCTCCCCCACTAGAATGGGTCTGGTCCTCAGGCCAAGCTACCTTAGTAGCATACTCAGCTGGAGTCATAAAGTTAAGGTGGGAGACCACAAACACCTGCCTCATCATCTCCGCCTGCGCTAGACCAATCCTGTTGACTGCCTCCAAATTTGCATCAATCAAGGTCAGCCGCATGTCAAACATCTGGAACGGATCCTGCTGGGTAGGCTGATCTAGCTGAGCAGGCTGGCGATGCTCATGGGGCTGCTGAGGCTGGTCCTGCTGGGCTGGCATGTGGCACCTATGGGGCCGAGGAGGCTAAGGAGTAGGAATGGGTAGACCCTCCTCATCTAGAAAGCAATATTGTGTATAGTAGGCGCGATCAATGGTCTTGTGCAGCCTCTCAAACAGGGCATCCGACGAGTCGACCCCAGCATTCTCACATACATGAGTGATTGTTGGGGCAAATCGACAAGTGTACCGAGTCGCACAAGTAATATAAAATGGTAAGACCAAGTATCGTATCCCAGAGAACTCTCAACGCTGAACAGTTGTGTGAAAACAAGATTAATTAAGACTTAAAATATAAGAGGTCATGGGTTTGAAGTGCAAAAATAATAAAGAAAATAAAAATGCAATTGATCAATGGCAAACCATATTGACAATAACTCAATATAAGATTACTCTGAAAAGGCTTAGACATATACAGTTAAAAGCAAACCAAAATCTTTAAAAATAATGTTTTCATTATACAAAATAATCATCTTTCTTTAAAAGAAACATAATGGAAAGGGGAAGGGAGAGGGGATTTTAGAAAGAAATTGCGAAATACTACAAAGAAGCAACTAATGAACTCTAAAGTGGGCAGTTGTTATAGCCATACCTTGAACTTCTTGAAAAATATCCTCATACTTTGGTAAGTTATGCATTAAAAATAAATTAAGTTAAAAAATGATAGCTTTTCTTATTTGGGCTTATGTGGAACAGATGGAAAAGGAAAGACTTCACAATTGTAATGTAAAGATTAGCGACACAATTCTTTAATCAATTTTCCAAAAGTTATTTAAATAGGGGGAACCAGTGGATTGAGAACATAAGTATACCCTCTACTATTTCATTTCTTTCATAATTAAAATTAGAGTGGTAAAAATATCCCCATTCGTCAAGTTCATCCAGAAAAGCATCAAGACAACCTTATTAAGAAGGGTATTTGTTGAGATTGTTGACAACACAAACTCTATATCAAATTGGTTTTTGATGATGACAACTCAGTGCTTAATAACAGTACATATGTTCCAGTATTACATGTTCTTAATTTGTAAAGTTTGTCATATTTGTTGAACATGTTTTGATTGAATTACATTGTATGTTCCTATGCTTGATTGAGTGTTATATTTGTGGAACATGATTGTATTGAAATATGAGATAAAATGATTTTAATCATTACACATTTCTGAAAGAAAAGATCACAGGTACCTTTTGAACTTATATGTGTTGTAACAAAGTTCTAGTCCAGTCGAATACACTGTTAATGGATTCGACTATGCTAAAATCTTTGTACAGATTTTGTGAACATGTGCTATGTGAGATTTGAGTTGAAAAAAATTTCAAAGTGATTTTTCATGTGTCAGTCGACATTGTGATATGCATATTCGACTGTGTTACTGTTCTGTTTGAAATTTTCTTAAGCCTACACGCTCCAATGGCTATATTTTCAAAACTTAGTTAAAATTATATGACCTGGTCAACTGTAATAAATGAGTCTTAGTTTTGTTGACTGAGGAGCCTTTATGTTGACTGTCTGTTATAACTGTTTTAATACAGTCGACTCTATTAGTAGGCTATTCGACTATGAATCAATATGTTGAAATAGAAAACTATAAATAGACAGAACGCGAATTGTTCTGTGACTTTTGTGATCTGACATTTTCATTTTCCTGTTTCAGATTGAATTCGTTAGAAGCTCCAAGAATTCTCCAAGAAGACGGTGGTGATCTTGCTTAAGAGGAATTCAGAAGGAGAGTCATTGTTCTCACTGTTTGATCAATATCCGCAGAGAGAGGTGCTTCTGGTTTGATCTTGATAGGCTTGGCATCCTGCGAAAGACTGCTGGTTTTTTACTGAAGGCTTGGCAACCTGTGAAGTCTACTGTGATAGGCTTGGCATCCTGTGAAGAGTGCTGGTGACACGTTGAGGATTGTTCGACGTGGTTGCAGATTGCAGGAGAGAGGATTCTTCCTGTAATTCTGGTTTTGTGTGTGCAGCTATATTTGGTTTTGGGCTAGAGAGGAGATTTATATTTTTGTGTGTTGCTTCTATAAATTCCTTGTTGTAAAAACCGCAACCATTATAGTGCATTTGCTTCATGGGTTGAAAGGACACTGAATGTAGGCATTGTTAGCCGAACCAGTATAAACACAGTGTTTGAATTTTCTGATTCCTACACTCTTTACTTTCCAGTCGATTATATCTACTAGGCAGTCAACTGCGTTTTTCTGCTACATTACATTTTCAATAACTTGCATTTCAAGGAAAGATCAAAAGCTTTGAATTTTTCATACCAAGATTGCGAAAAGATTTTAACTTTGATTTAACACCAATTCACCCCCCCTCTTGTTGTAAAAAAAAGCCTACCTGTTTCATAACAGTATTTATGCGCTCAATCCCATCACTCCATTTCACGCGGACGATCCTTATGCCGAGCTTTGGATTGGTACTCATGATTCAGGACCTTCTTTCTTGGCCTCCAATGGGGTCTTCCTTAAGTTCTGGATTTCCAGCAACCTTGATGTGCTAGGAGACCAAGTTCTTCGAAAATGGGGTTCTGATCTCCCGTTCTTCATTACACAACACAGGAAGAGTTTCTTCCTCTTCCGCCATGGCACAAGGTCATGTTGCTAGGAGAAAACCTCATTTCCCTTCTTTTTTCTGGAATCGTGATTCGTAGAAAGGTGGTGGTAACGTTGTCGACATTGTTGACGAAATTGAAGAGGATGATGGAGATGAATAAGAGAGAGAGAAGTCTCATGGCCTGAACAGATCGCCACGTTTCAGAAAAAAGAAAAGTGATGTGACACATTGTTAGCCACATCAGGATAAATTTAACGGCATTAGTTTTGGAGGACGAAAAATTATAATTTTCTTAAGGACAAGGATGAAAGTGTATCAAAGTTTGAAAAATGGACTAAAACTAAAGTTGCTTGATAGTTGAGAAACTAAAAGCATATTTAACCCCTATTTTTATATGATTTTTCTCATGTTAAATATGTATTTCAATATTTATCTTTTTATGTGTTGCTATAATTTATTTCAACAAATTTATCCTTATATTTTAAAAGGTAAAACATATTAGAAACTTTCTTTTCATAAAGAATTATATATATATATATATATATATATATATATATATATATATATATATATATATATATATATATATATATATATATATATATATATATATATATATATATATATATATATAACATGTATATAGTTTATAATAATAAATAAGATTAAATATGTTTCTAGTGCTTAAACTTAGATCCAAAAATTAAAATTTGTTTCTATCCTAAACTTTGATATTGTTTAGTTATCAAACTTAATAAATAAACAAATATAGTCCATCTAATACGATTGTATTAATTTTTTTTACATGTTAAATGATTTTTTGATTGGCATTTGAACTGTTTACACCATTTGAGATTTAACATGTAAAAAAAAATTATATAACATGTATATAGTTTATAATAATAAATAAGATTAAATATGTTTCTAGTGCTTAAACTTAGATCCAAAAATTAAAATTCATTTCTATCTTAAACTTTGATATTGTTTAGTTAGCAAACTTAATAAATAAACAAATATAATCCATCTAATACGATTCTATTAATTTTTTTTACATGTTAGATGATTTTTTGATTGGCATTTAAACTGTTTACACCATTTGAGATTTAACATGTAAAAAAAAATTGATGTTTTTGAATTAAAAGAACTATATTCATTGATATTTTAAGTTTTGAGACTAAAATATATTAAAAATTTATACATGCACAAATTTTAATTTTACGTTTAATTTAAAAACTAGAAAACATATGTTAGAAATGTGATAGCTTTATGAGGGTTTTATAATATCAAATTTGATCATATAATTAGTATTGTTTTGTGAAAAAAACTATATTTCTATAACCATATAAAAGTTTTATTCCTATCAAGTCAAATAGACATATTAAAAAGCACGACCCAACAATGTTTATTAAGTTTTTTCATTATGAATCAACCCATACATATGTCTATGGAAAGAATATCCTCGTAACTAATATCGAGAGTTTGATAATATGATTATTATTCATGATGATGTATCATTATATTATTATTATTATTATTATATTAGGTATAAGTATTATTCTAATAGGAAGATAGACTTACTATTCATATTAATCTTATAAATATACTCATTTCATAACTATTACTCATACCTAAATCACTGTCTTACCACTTGTTTGTAAATTCACACTCAACATCTCACGAAGATAAATTCATTCTCACCAATAAACAAATTACCATTTTTTACTATATTTTCTATTCAAAAAGTATTTTTATTTTCTTCTAACAAACATCCATCTCTTTTACTCTTATATTATTTTCCCATCTATACCTCTCCTCAAAACCACCTAACAAGTACTACCAAAGAAAAAAAAAACCAATAATAGAATAAATTTGGAATCATACCATATCATTTAAAAGATTTGTAAAGCGGTGAATTGAGTCATTTTACAAACAGATTACAATTTTTTAATCTAATATGTCATTTTAGTTAGTTTTGAAAGATTAAATAAAAGTAAATCAATATTTTTAAAATCTAAACCATTTTATTGAAATTAAATTTTAATTTTAAATAAAGAATCTAATATATAAATAAATATAAATTATAATATTATTTTTAATTTGTAAAATATAATTATTATTTTATAAATAGGTCTGTCTAGACCAAGTCTATCTAGATCAAAAAGTAGATTAAAAATTACCAGATTTAATGTACAATAATTTTAATCTAACTGAAAAACCTAAATTTTAGGGTGTGTTTACTTGAGGGTAATTGGGAGAGGGTAATTGAATAGATTTGAGAGGATTTGAGGGTGATTTTTTTTGTGTTTATTTGAGTGGACTTGAAGATGATTCAGAGTGGATTTCGGGTGAAGTTTGTGAGAATTAGTGTAGGATTTGATTGATGTGACANTTTTAAAAAATTTGTTTAATTGGTAGAAATTGAAGATTACCAAAATACCTCTAGGTATTAAAGTAATATAAAATGATATTTGTTAATGTTATATTTAATTGTAAAAATGTTTATTAAGAGTTAAAAATTTGCAATAATATGAAAAATAATATTAAAAATTTAATTAAATTATACTTTAGTGAAATGATTTTTTTTAAATGTAGTACTTGTTTGTGATATAATTTATTTTTAAGTAGTATAAATTGATTTGTATGGAAGTGAGATTTATTAATTTTGTAGACAGCCGATAGTTAACCCAAGTTATAATTATCCATTACATGAAATAAAAAATGCAAACATAATAAAATAAAAATATATTTGTAATACATCATCATGAAGTTGCTTCACGGAGGTATCTAAGCAATGTATTGAAACGATATTGTGGTGGCATCCCTATTAAATGTCTTGTATGGGATGGATGTGAACATAGAAAGTCAAAGCACTGTCTGAATAAATTGTCATCTTCAATGTTCATAGGTCGTAATAAGTTTTGAATTTGTTCCGAAGTTGGATTAGATTATTGATTCCTAGCCCTTAACCATTCATTTTCACGCAACAATTCATTTAGATGCTTCATGGCCCGTTCTTGTCGTTCAATAGTCACATATAGTCTTCTTGTTTGAGTAATCATTCGTTCGCATTCATCAATTATTCGTTGATCCATCTATTTTATAGTTGAATAAGATATACATGTCGATCTTACATTAAGTTACCTGACAGATATTTTCATGATTTGTTGCACTCTGATACTTAGAGCTGTCAAATTAGCCCATTTAATAGGCCCTGGCCCTAACCCATGTGGGTTGGGACCAAAAAAATTCACAGGGCCAAAAAAATATTTTATTAAAACAGCCCACAGGGCTAAAAAGCCCCAAAGCCCTATGGGCCAGGGCCAGCCCATGGGCTTTTCTTTTTACAAATTTCTAAAAGAATCAAATGAAGATAATCTCTAATACCACTCAGTCAAATGTAGTTGTTTAACCAATTCGGTGTTACATTAACAACAACAGAAACTAATAGAATTTAGAATTTCAAAAGGCGTGGAGCTTCCTCTGACTTTGTAGCAAGAAAAAGAACAATAGTAGCAATCAACTGCAGCACAAAATCAATGTTAATAGAAAATCAGTTTGGCCACAGAGATGCAAGTTGAAGGAAAAAAATTAAAAGTAACATTACACAATTTCAATAAAATAGCAAAGCACTAACTACATACAAATCCATAACAAAATTTCTAAGAATTTATAGATCATAATTGTAGAAAAATATTCATGGATGACACAGACCTCATTGAAGCATATAAGAAAAGTAAAAAATAG
>NC_028355.1:36795482-36797148 GCF_000741045.1 Vigna radiata var. radiata | reverse complement strand
GGTTAATTCATTTTATCATTAATTGGACATAACATACTAATACTAGCAACTACGGCATGATTAAAATAAATTTTTAATTTTAAAAGAATTCTAGCAACAAAGGACCAATACCTTAAAATAGANTTGTAGGAAATTACAACCAAGAATCCTGCATGTTTGGCGCAGTGATCACTAACACTTCCAAGGATTGCCCTGCAAATTACAACCAAGAATCCAATTAAGTCATAAAAATACTATTATGTTGTGTATATTTAATAAATTTATTTGTTTATTGAAAATTTTATATCTACTCAATTAATATCTTGAAAGAAAAGATAACATTCCACTTTCTTTTATAGTGTTTTGTTTAATTATGTGATGTTGTTTAATTATCTGTTTCTTTTTCACCATCTTAAAAAGGGATATAAAGGATCTGATATGTTTTTATTCATCTTTGTTTCAAAAGTTTCGACTGGATCACCCTAATGCAGAAGAAAAATATCTGAATACCTTAGATGGTAAATGATACTTAGTAACACAAAAAGATACAAAAGTGATATAATCATGTTTACTTATCCTGTGCTTACGAATTTTTTCTTTAATCAATGATATAAAGATTCTTCTTTTACTAATTTCCTTTTAAGTGTGATAATAATATCGTGCTGATTAAAATTTTTATCACATATATAAAAACATTTTCTGAAATGACACTCACACCGCAACCCTTACTTTCGTCTCTATGAGGTTTTTTTAAAAAAGGAAAACCAAAGAGAAAAAGAGAGGGAAGAAGAGAGAAAACCCTAAAATAAAATAGAAGTGTAAAAGGAAAAATGAGACTCCTGACTCTATCTACCCCTTTAGTTTATGGCCTCACGTTCCAGCCCAACCACAACAAATCTAGTGCCAAAAATTTAAAACCGCAACAAATAAAAATAACACTAAATTTACCCCCAAAATAGGTTCGAACTTTAATTCCTAAAATGATCAGGTTTACTCTCTAAATTTTCTTGATTGACTTTTAATTTTTGAAATCTCAATTTGAGAATTCAATATCCTATCCTTTTACCCTTCTTTTTTATGTGAATGCATGAATTTTCATAAGAATTGAGACTTGAAATTATATGATGCTCTCGTACTCTTTTCAAAAGTTTAATAGATTATTAATTTTATTTTTTCTAAAGGATTATCTTTTAAATTTAAGTAATTTTTGTTTCATCGTTTTTTTTAAACTTAATATTTTTTAAATATAGATAACTATTTATAATGAAATTATGAAAATTACTTATATTTATTTTTATAATTATAATTTTATCATTTTCTGTAATTAGTAATAATAATTTTTATTATAATAATAATAATAATAATATTAACATTAATATTAATATCATGTTGTAGGACATAATTTTTTCGATGACTTAATCTAGGTTCTAATATTATTTGAAATGCTCTAATATTAATAATTATAATAATATTACTATTATTTTGGATAACTATGTTATACTATTTTTTTCAATAAAAAATTTTAAAGACAAAAATTAAATTTTTTAGTTGGGTGACGTGGTAAAACATAACAATTTGTGTATACTCTACCTATATCACTAACACTTAATTTTAAATATTAAAATAAAAAATTATGGATAGTGTTTTTGCAACAGTGAATGTTAAAGAAGTAAAAGTAGCATAATAA
>NC_028355.1:36784703-36794317 GCF_000741045.1 Vigna radiata var. radiata | reverse complement strand
TTTAACATATTACATGGATTGCTTAACATACGAGAAATACATTTTCAATCTATTTAAACATGTAAACCTTTTTTCAATCATTAATACATGTATCAAGCACACACATATCAATAATATCAAACAATTGTTATGCCATTTTGTGCAAGATAACAATATAACAGATCCTTAATGTCCATCAACAAAAATGTCCATTATATAATGTTCATCATCATGTACATCATNAAAAACAAGATATTCAAAGATTCATTCTTAAGCAATGAATATGCATATCACANATATAATCATAATGAATATGCATAACATATAGTTTAAGCACAAACAAATATATAAACAACAATTTTGTTTAATGTGTGCAAGAAACTATAAAAACATTTCTATTGTCATCATCAAAANCACATATGGAATATATGGGTTTAGCTTTCACATAGCTCCCCCTATCAACAAAACATATTGAATATATCATTTTTGGATGAAATAATCGATTTAACATAGTATATAATATGTTAGATTTCATCAGATCTCACTGTATACTTAACAAGGGGCAAACTACTCTGTAGTAATCGATTACATAAGTCATATAATAAAAAAAGAAAGNTATGCCATTATATGTTTCATTAGTGAGTTGATTTGTTTAAAATGGAAAGTGGATTGAAAATTTGCTTAAGTAGAGGATTGTAAGAGAGTAAGTGTATTCATATCTTGTTTGANTTTGAGTGTGGTGAGAAGTGCATTGAAAGAGCTATCTTTGTATTTCTNTAAATTCAATCAATTTATAGTGGATTCTGTTCAACTAAGGTTGTTGAAGAAGAACAGGATGTAGGCTTGGGATTAGCCAAACCAGTATAGATTGTTTGTGTTGATCTTTCTCTCTACTCTTTCTCTTTTATTGTTGATTTATCACTTTTTGTTTAATTGATTTCAAGAAAACCAAAGATTTTACAAAGCTTTTGAAAAGATCAAGTTTTTAAGATTTAATCCAATTCACACTCCCCCCTCTTGGCTTGAGATATAAGGCATTTCTTTTCTAGCAGAGTTGGGAATTTGAAAATTACTTTAGTTTTAATCGATTACTTTTACTGTTTAATCGATTAAAGCATTCTTGAAGGTGAATCCACAAATAGGCCACCACTATTTGTGGGTGAAAGTTACATGTTTGGATAATATCTTCTTTAACTTAACAATCATTAAACAATGCATACTTATCACCTCTGTTTGATCTAACTCTCTAAATTTCCTTATTCAATTAATTTTCTACTTCACTTTGTAAGTTAAAAACACATTAATGTTTCATCTTTGATAGTACACTTTGGTGTATCTAGAATAAATATCAATAAANGTTACAAAATAATTTTTACCCATCTCTAGACATGGTTTGTTTTAAATTAACTAGATCAGTATATATTATCCCTAGAAGTTCAATTTGACNTTCTATAAAATGACAAGTTTTCTTAGTAATTTTAGATTCCAAACATATATTACATTTACTACTTTTTTATCACGCATATTAACTCATCCTAGTCTTTTTAATTTCATAACATACAAGAAATTCACATGTCGTAATCTAGCATGTCACACTTCATATGAATCAACAAGATTCATTAGTGGTTTTAGAAATATTGGGTACAAAAAGACCTTGATCACAATATTCATTCCCCATAAAAACATTATTCTTTGTCATAACAATCTTGTAATATTCAAATGACACTTTAACCCTAATTTTTTCCAACAATGTTACAAAGAATAGATTAACTCTTATTGATGGCACAAGTAAGACATCACTCAAGGCCAAAATCTTCCTAAATGTGAGCTTTAGAAGAAATTTTTCTTTACCAAAAAAGGAGTTGTCATGGAATCACCAAAATACACATGCTCTTCTCTATCCTCCACACTAGTGTAGGAGGTAAAAACACTTTTGTTTGAACAAATGTGCAATACTCACATTGGTGACAAGATTTATTTCAAAAGTGACTGCAATAATTATATCTTCTTCTTCGGCTATATTTACTTCAAGAGGATTGTCGTTCCTAACTCTATTTTATTTAAAAGTGGGGTTAGATGCATTGGGATGAGAATTTTTAAAAATAATTTTAATCATGTGATAAAGTTTTTTCTTGTATCTTTTTGAAACTTTAACCGATAATGCCTTAACTCTTACTGTAGTACACTTCTTACTGGTTTCTTTGACTTTTGAAATATCCAAGAAAGATTCTGCAAAAATTGTTTGGAAACATTGTTTGACTTCTTTAGCATAGAGTTGTTATTGGTGCCCATTTCATCAGTCGATAAATCCTTAAGATTGTTGTAGTAACGAAATCATAAACAATAGAATTTTCTGATACATATATTCAATGTCCTTACGGTCTTATCTACAATCTATATTCATTGTCCTTATTAAACATTTATCCACAATGTGTTACAAGCCTCTCATGATATAACATAAACTTACTTAATTTTTTGAGAAACTTAGAAACTGACAAATAACCTTTAAAAGAGTAAATAATCGAAGAATCCATAAAAAAATGAAAGCATAGAAAAAGGAGAATGAGATAAGTTGTGTTAGAGGGAGGAGATTGAAAGAGGGAAAAGTGTGTTTTCTTGGAGGAGTATCGTATGCCTATTTTTAAGTGTTGATGGATTCCAAAAAATCCAACCTCCCATGCCAACACACCATGAGTAGTGTTGTGGAGAATCCCTTGTAAAAGAGGAAGTAGTCAAACTGTGCGGCAACGTGAAGAACCGCCCGTGACTCCCAAGAATTTCGATCAGAAGAACGAGTCTTGTGGCAACGAGAACGAGTCTTGCAACGTTCATTGTAATACTCTGTTTTTATAACAAAAGAAACAGCATGGTACTGAATAATTGTGCTGAAGCAGCGTTAAAATGCATTAATCGGATGAGAGTGAAATGCAGAGATTGAGAAGAGAAAAGGGTAGCCTTTGCGCAGAAGCTGCAGAGAATGCAAACCAAGCCTAGAAAATAATGTTGAATTTGGGGTAATTACTTCATATAATAATTCTTCTATTATTATTTTTTTTTAAAATAACATGTTTTCTAAAAAATTTAAAAATTAAAATAATTTTAATGTATATGTTTTAATAAAATTAAAACATTATTTTAACATGTCAACTTTTAAATTAATATTAACTATTTCAATGCTATACTAACCTTAATAAATTAGTAAATTTGTTGTTACTAATTTAAAATATGTTATAAATTTATAATTGAGACAAAAATAAATTCTTTTACGATTTTATGAATTTTATTTAATGCAAAATCAATATCTAAATCTAGATAATAGAGATAAAAAAAAATTTAAGTTTTTAATAGTATGATAATTAAAAACTAAAGTGTCAGTTTTTAATTGTATTACTTTTATTGACTAAAATTTAATCTCTAAAATAAATTAAAAATGACTAAAAATTAATTTCTAATTACATCTTAACAAGACACTAAAAATGTTGTTTTTAAATAAACAAATATTTTTTAATAACCACTAATTACTAAAATTATAACATTTAGTGATACTTAGTAATTTTTAATTTAATCACTATAATGATTAGTTATTATTAATCTTTAAATTCATCTATATTTAAATAATTTCTTGTAGTACTAGTAACATTTGATTAAAAGGATATTATACAGTAAACAGTAAATTCATTTATCTACGATAACATTTTCAAAAATGTTGCAATTTTATTGTTAATATTATTTAGAGTAACGTTTTTAAGAAAATATTACTATCTATCTATCTATCTATCTATCTATCTATCTATCTATCTATATATATATATATATATATATATATATATATATATATAATAACATTGTTAATAAATATAACCAAACAAACGTTACTAAAATTAGTAAATCATGTAGTGTAATTAAGATTTACCCCTAACTAGGTTAGAGCTAAAGGTATGTAAAACGATTTAAACTAATGTGAAAAAAAAAAAAAACAAATTATCAGCGAATTAAAAATTTCATTTTATTATTAATTTTAAAAGACAAAGTTAATTCAAAAGCATTGCCAATTTTATTTATAGAAACTTCTGGAATACATATGCTATGGGCATGTGTTGACTTGTTTCTTTAACAACAAAGTAAATAATAATAATAATAATATATAAAAATAAATGTAAATAATTTTTACATTTAGATAGTTTTTGTTTATTTTATATATTTTTTTATGGATCGTTATTTTAATTTGAAATAATGGTTAAATACTTAGAAAAACAATGGTTAAATTAAATAGAATACTTAAAAAATAAAATTGGTAAAACAATTATTTTAATTTTTAAGAAATAATTATTTAAAGGATAAATTTGAAAATAAAATATGTAACCAAAAGAAAAAATCTTCTTTATATATAATGGTATAAATAGTTTCATTAATTGCTAAAAACAATTAAATACAAAAACATAATTATTTTTTATTTGAAAGATGATGACTTAAAACATACTAAATAAATAAAAATATACAAATGTTTTATCTGAGAGACAATATAACTCTAGGTATTCTTATTTTATCTCTAGCAAAGCAAAAATGTTCTTAGATGATAAAGTACAAAAAAGTTATACTAAATTGAAAAACACATAAAAGGTTATTTTATATTACAAGAAATGTCTGCCACAGTCCTCAAAACGATCTTTTAAAGAAAGAGCTAAAGCTTTTTTTTTACCAAATTATGTCATTGCATGGAAACTGTTTGGTGGAATTCAATTATAGAATTTATCAATCAATCAATTGCTGCAACGAACGGTGAAATTTGTTCACCAACGCTTTGAAGATTTGATTGAAGCACTTAATTTTTATCCATGCTTGTTTCAGGATCAAAAGGTCTCTAGTTTAGTCACGCCATTTTGGTTGTTGTGAAAGCTTAACAAAGATGAATAGAACTGGGAAACTCAAATCGTCGAGTTCTGAATTGGACCTTGATCGGCCAAACATTGAGGATTACCTACCCTCTGGATCCAGTGTTCAACATGAACGGCATGGGAAGCTCCGCCTGTATGTGCCTCTGCTGTTTTCTTTTTCATTTTCATGTCTTAGCTTTTACTGTTGTTTAGATGCTCAATGATGAGGGCACTGAAAATGGAGCAGTCTTCTGTTTGCATGATCTAATTGAGGAATGGAGATTAAGTTCTCCTGATTTGAAGTTGTCATTTTAAGTTTTTTCTCCTCGGGTTTTCCGAAATCTCGTGGCAATGCAATATCAATATATACGACTTCTGTTTTCAGGTGTGATTTGCTCGACATTTCACCTAGTTTGTCTGAGGCAGCAGGTGTCATTGTAGATGTGAGCTTTTTGACCTTGTCTTCATATGCTGTTCTTCTGCTTTGTGGTTTTGGTATGTCAATTTTTATCTTTTGGAAAATTGCTGATGATGGAATAGTTATGGAGAGAATTTAACGTCAAACATGATGAGTTCCACATTTTTAAACCTAAATCCTGACCTGCTGTTGTAGAAAATTTCCCAATGTTGTCAAAATTGAGGTCCTTCCAAGAATCAGGAAGGGGATGGGATGACCGTAAATTGTAGCATCATAACGTGGATAGTAAGATCCTACCTACAACATAAAACTATACTTTAAACACATACATATGCATAGAAAGTAACTTAGATAACAAAAATGACATTTAAATCACGATATTTAACTAAAATTGAAAATTCTTAAGATATAGCCCACACTATATCATAACAAGATTTTTTTTATAGCATAACTGAAAGAACAAAAACACAAATAAAATTGAAGGAGAGAACTGCCCACTACCAACATACAGCATATGAAGAACAATAAAGTCAATGGAGGCAAAAATCTGAGTGCATAAACAGAAGGCAGAGGCCAGAGAAAAGTGAGGGAGCTGGATAGGTTAGAGACGGGAAAGAATGGGTGTTAATAGCCAGAGAGAAGTCCACGAGTGAGGTAATAAGCCAAGGTTTGTTTTTCATCCTGGGTCACAAAACCGGACCAGAGAGCCCTGTTTCATCAGACAAATTTTGAACGCCCAAAACCACATGCAGTTCCACACTGAACTNAAAATTCCCATTTCCAGGTGAAATCCAGCAGAGAGGAACTGTAGTGTTTTGACTTTTTCATTTATATCTGTGTAATTCTCAGACTCTATTCCCAAGCCTGAAGCCATTCAAGACATGTCATCTTTTCTTGAAATATCACTTACATTGTGATTACTGACTGAATTTTATGTTATAGGATTCATTCACAAGGTGCTTCAAATCAAATCCTCCAGAACCTTGGAACTGGAATGTTTATTTGTTTCCTTTGTGGTGCTGTGGAGTTGTGATTCGATATTTGATTATTTTNCCTATTAGGTTAGGTTATTGCTTTACTTTCGATACTTACATGTTATGCATGATGATGCTATAGGACTTCCGAAATCATTCGATCCTTGGGTTTGCCTAGCTAATTTTCAATGCTACATTTGGTAGTAGACATGCATCGAGACTAGGCGCATTTTAGGAAAAGTTTATTAGGATATGATTAACTAAAGATTTACTTCAATTACATTTTTATTTTCCTGCATTTGGAATCAAAAACTAAAAATAAAACCAATTTTATTTAAAAACTGATTCACATGTCTCATGAAGTTATTTCTTTCTCAGTGTAATAAGGGCAATGTTGTCAGTTTAACAAAAACTAAAATTAAATCCCACCAAATTTGAGCAGATTTTTGCATGTTCACAACTAAGTCACAAACATTTCAAAATCAAAGAAACTCCTTTCAGAAAATAAAAGTTATAAATCAAATGAATTTTCTAATATTTTGACTTTAAACACGACGTTTGTGTTTGGCCCATTAGTTTCCCTTTCATGCTTCTCATGTTAATACCTCAGTTCACTACAATCTTTTTCTGGCCATGTGATGTGTCCTGTTTTACTCTGCAGAATTCTAGTGTTGACATTAGGATGGATTATATTTCTTTCAGCCTTCATTTCAGTGCACTGCCTCCTGAAAGGAAATGTCGATTTGAGGAAAAAGATTGAGGTATCAATTCAGATTATTCTTGCTATTTTGTCCAGTTGAAATTTTTTGTACACAGACTTCTATTTCTGTTTTGCAATATGATATTTGAACATCATTTTTTTACACCACTTTGATACTGCACAGAGTTCTCTGACTGGTAATGAATGGACAATAATTTGTAAATGTGCATAATATTTCCAATTTAAAGGCCTATAATGTCCAACTATTTGGTATCATTGTGTTCTACATATTGTTTATATTTCATTATTATTATTATTAAGATGGAGGTTTTAGACTTGGTGTCAATTGAGCTACAGCTCGTAGGCTACTTTTATTGTAGTGTTTTAGTAAGCCTTTACTGCGTTTGGTTTTAATTTTAAACACCTATCGTCGGGCTTCAGTTAAAGTTGCCTCATCGATCATGAAAATCTATCATTTTGTCATATATATGCTTTATATCTTAATTAGTATATGTTAATTGTAATATCTTAGTTAAAGGATTTTCCGCTCGAAATCAGATTTTGTAAATCTATCATTTTGTCATATGCTTTATATCTTAGTACGTATATGTTAAGTGTAATATCTTAGTTAAAGGATTTTCCGCTCGAAATCAGATTTTGTAAATCCAATTACTTTTCAGCCTAGTAGGTCAATGCAACAAATTTGAGACAATTTTCTGGAGGACATAACTTATTTATTTTTTCTTTATTTTTTAAATACATGTTAACTATAATTTTATTGACAGATGTTGTAACGAAGCTGAGATCATGGCTTAAGATGAATACAACTTCTATCTTACTCTTTCTATTTTCATTCCTTTTGGTGGATAACAACTTCAATGAACTACTAAATTGCTGTGTATCAAATCAATGAACTCTGAATTGCTCAATTATCGTTTCTTTCAGAGGTGTTTGGTGGAGATGATGTGCAGTTTCTTTGTTGCATCCTGGACTGGGGTTGTTAACTACCATGGGTCAAGGCCCAGTATACGACCAAAACAGGTTTGTCTGATGCCCATTGGTTCTTCCATTGTTTTTATTACCATATCCATCATAATATGAATGTTACTTATTAATAATCTGGATTTCCCTATATTGAACAGGTTTTTGTGGTCAATCATACTTCCATGATTGATTTCATTATCTTAGAACAGATGACTGCCTTTGCTGTTATTATGCAGAAGCAGCCTGGATGGGTTGGTTAGTGTATAGTGTTATTGTGTTGCTTTTAAATACAAATTGAGCCCTGTCATTATCATCAAAGCAGCTTTCTATTGCATGATCAGGATAAAGAATTAATTTTATAATTAAAATAAGATTAATAATTAATTTCAAGTTTAAAATAAATTATAAAGATTCAAGACTGTGTTTTTCAATGGCAACATTAACAAGATAGAAATCCATTTGTGGGCTAAAATAGACATGCGGTCAATGGTGCCACAAATTTCATTAAGTGATTGTCTCATTTAGTTTCAAGATGAATGTTGTCGGTGATTATGTGTATCACAAATTTGGTGGAGCAAGTAAATTTTTTTGATCTTGTATGTCGATGACATACTTAAAGGATTTGCAAGAAGGATAGTAAATAAGGGAATTCTGTAGTTGCTAAGAGAGACAAGTTCAATCTCAATCAATGTTGAAAAGGAAGTTTAGAAATTCAGGAAATGTAAAAGATTCCCTATGCATCAATGATAAGGAGTTTGATGTATGTCAAAGTATGTACATGTTTGGATATGTAGTTGGGGTTTTTAGGCAAATATTTAAGCAATCTATGAATGAATCAAAGAAAGCAACCAAAAGAGTTATGAGGTATTTCAAGAGAACAAAGGATTATAAGCTCACATATAAAAGGTTAAATCAGTTATAGATCATTGGGTATTTTGACTCAATTTTGCAAGATGCCAAGATAGTTTAAGATCAACTTCAAGTTACATTTTCATGCTAGTTGGTGGTGCGATTTCTTGGCCTATTACTAAGTAAACCCTTATGGCATTGTCCACTATGGTTGCAAAATTTGTAGCACACTATAAGACATCAAATCAAGGAATATGGTTGACTTTTTGTCACAAGGATTTACATTGTGAAAGGAATTGAAAGATCACTGAAGTTACACTGTGACAACAAATAAGTTGGTTGTACTTTAGCAACAATAAGAGCTAGAGCAAGTTAAACCCGTTGACATCAAGTTCTTGGTTGTTAAAGAAAAGGTACAAAGTGAATGGTTTTTTGTAGAACACTGAGAGACAAACTCCATGATGGCAAATCCTCTTACTAAGGCCTTTACACCCAAAGTTTTTCATGAGCATATTTGATAGAAGCGACTCCAATCTTCAAGAAGGAGTGGCTCCTCGGACCAGAGTTGGCAGCGGAATGGAGATTGAATGTAGCGGATGGAGTGCGAGCAAGGTGTTTGATAAAAGGTGTGAACGTGTTTGGAGATGATGCAATGAGGAATTCTAGCTCAGAAGGCTTTCCATAGGGGAAAGAAGCTAGAGGATGCAAAGCTAAAGCTAGCACAGTTTGAACTTGAAGAAGAACGGCTGAAATTCAGCAGCATCTCATTACTATCATTCAAGTTAATATTTACACATGAGGAAGCTCTCTTTTATAGAATAAGAGAGGCTATGAAT
>NC_028355.1:36779577-36783868 GCF_000741045.1 Vigna radiata var. radiata | reverse complement strand
TGCTATTGCGGTGTAAATATCTGTGCCTTCACACGAATAATCAGATTAAATAAGGATTTATATATATATATATATATATATATATATATATATATTAGTGACAATAATAACTGCTATTGCGGTGTAAATATCTGTGCCTTCACACGAATAATCAGATTTTATAAGGATTTATATATATATATATATATATATATATATATATATATATATATATAACAAATCATTAAATGTGTTAAGACCATTAACATATTGATAGTATTGATAATATTCAATAAAGAGTGTGTACTTATGATTGGTTCAACCTTTTTGTACCTTTGAGGTTTAACCTTTTATTTATAGGTAATATGTTGGATCATAAATTGGTGTAGGTTTAATAACAGATTTATCTTTAAATTCGATCTGTGTTATTAATATCTTTAATCAATATTTTTTTGTTATTATTTATTTATTCAAATCATTAGTCCAATAACAATATGTCTAATTTAGGATTTAACATCAATAAAATTATTTAACCTAGTTGACAATTGTTAATGTAGCACATATATCGAACTGTTTTGAATGTTAAGTGTATAAACATGCCTAAAATAGGAAAGAACTATTTAAATATTTGTAATTATAAAATTATATATGTAAGTATATTTATCTGTAATACTTACTCGTACTATTTCACAAAGTATACTTACACTGCATTCTTCTTTGTTTTCATCCATGGGAAAGAACCGTATTCATTTTTATACCCTTTATTCCATTCATTTTTATTAATTGAACATAACAATCACTCCATGTATAAGTTATTTCAATTCCAAATACAATACGCATACATAAAAATGCATTATAGCTGTAGTTATTTCAGTTATACCTAAAACTATGCTAGTTAATACCATGGTTATCCGGATAATGCCCCTAGGCTATGAGGATAAATATGAGGATAAATACTTAATGGGTCTTTTCAAGAAAGACTTATGAAAACTTAACTTACATAAAACATTGATTTTATTTATTATTTATAATGAACTTATATATTATTTTATTTTTATTTTCCGTAAAACTTTGAATTCGCTTAAATTTTTAACCACATAATGACTTTGTAGTTTTTATTGGGATCTCCACTGCTTTTCAGGCTGAGGTTATGACTTCTATATATTATGACTATTTACCTTGCAAATGAAGGGATTGGCATCAACTATTGGGACAATACGTATTTTTATTTCATTCGTTTGTTTAAATGTTTTTAAAATAAATATTTGAAATGAACAAATAATAAACTGACACATATGCGTTGTCAAAAAATTATAAAAAAAATATTAAAAAGACTTTTTCCTTAAAAGTAACACTATTTCTGGAGTTAAGAACATGGATCTTGTATAGCTCTGTCAGATTCGTAGTAGAGAAGGTTATTAAAAGTTATAAAATTGGTCTACTAGTAAAAAATTGAAAGAAACATAGAAAAGATTGGTTTCAATTCTTTTAGCAAAAAAAAAAAGAAAAAAAAAAGGATTACCAGATTGTATTTACGACAGTTTTTTTAGGAACAAAGAGGATTTGTCTTATGTGATTTTTTTTTTCTTGAGTTTTGAACTAATCTCCTTATGTGATATTTAATATATTTTTCTTTTCAATCCTATCACTCTTTTTAATATATATTTGTTTTTGTTACTGTAAAAAAGAAAATATTACCCCACTTAACCTGTTATTTACATATATATAAAAGCAAACAAAACAAATTTATCTTGATCAGTAAAATCGTGATGATTATGAATATAATTTATAAAAATAACTATCATCATGTTCAAGTAAGCAATGAAATTGCAAACAAAACCTAGTAAAGATTTAATTTATGGTAGCCCCCACCTAGATATGTTACCAAAATCTCATCTAATCTCCTCTAGTTTATCTCTTTATGCTTGTAACTATCCAATCATCAACTCATCTCCATTGTTGATTTTTCTTATGTTGGCCCGATAGTAAACTAACTCACTTTCTCTCAATCCCTTCACCTTTCTCTTATTTCAACACTCACTAAAATTTTCCTAAAACCTATATGGTACTTTGGTCTTCCTCTTTATAAGATGTTATAAATTTTATATTAATTAAAAATAAGACTAATTTATAACATTAGATACAAATCTCATTTTATAAACCAATTTTATAAAACTGAATTAAACTTAAAATTCACTTCTTAACATAATATCAAAGTTACGTCTCTTTAATGCCAATTTAAAAAAAATATATACCATATATATTGAATATTCCTCCTACTTCTTCCACTTTACAAATACTTTACCAACTCTGTACATTTTCCCTTTCTC
The DNA here is from genome assembly GCF_000741045.1 of Vigna radiata var. radiata. Taxonomy (NCBI): domain Eukaryota; kingdom Viridiplantae; phylum Streptophyta; class Magnoliopsida; order Fabales; family Fabaceae; genus Vigna; species Vigna radiata. The sequence continues at coordinate 36,781,559 of NC_028355.1, read as the reverse complement.
ACCTGATTTTTCTATTGTGTTTGTTTAATAATTATTGATAAAAAATATATATAAATTTCTTATAAATATAATAATAATATTAATAAAACATTACATTAAAATAAAACTAATTATTAGAATTGACCAAAAGCCGACGCAACTGAAGGAAAGTTAAAGTGTCGACTTTGCATCTCAAAAGAGGGAAAAACACTAAAAGGATGGATGTTAACATAGTAACATCAATTACTGCTAGCGGATGTTAATACTAAAAGGATGGATGTTAACATTACTGCCAGCGAACGTTAATAGCGAACACTAATAACATGGACTCAGCAGATGCTAAAAGCATAGGTTAAGCCAATGCTAATGATAATAACTTAAAAAAATTATTATAATACGAGCAAGAAAATATAAAATAGTAAGTGAAATGAAAAAAATATGAGCAAAATAAAATGAGAAAAAAATATAAGTTTTTTTATAATGATGAAGAAAATGAGTATAAATGAAAAAGATGAATGTGAATACAAAAATAAATAAATGTGGATGAAGAATATGAGTATAAATGATGGAGATGGAGAGAAGAATGTGAATGAGGAGATGAGAGAAAAAATGCACATGAAGGATATGTATGTGAATAAAAAGGATTAAATGTGGATGAAAGAAATAAACATGATTGAAGAAGTTGAGTGTAGGTAGATAAAAGAGATGAGTATAGATAGATTTATGTGAATGAAAAAATAAGTTTGACCATATATATATATATATTTATATATAGAAAATGAGTGAAGAAAATTGTGGTGAAGAAATTTATGATATTTAAATCTAAGTTTTTAGTTTAATTTTTTTTTTATAATTTTTATGGATTATAAAGAATATATAACTTAACATCGCTGTACGGACGCTTATGTAAATAAATATAAATAATAAAAATNAATTAGATTAATATTTGTTAAGTCTACATTTACCTTATTTAATTTTAATATTTGTTTTATAGTCAGTGTATCAAAGTGACACTGCTTTAAATAAATAAAATTAATGTGTATTTAGCCAATGTTAATATACATATTTATTTAATGATTTTTTTTAAAAAAAATATATTTTTAAATTTGTATANAAACAATTTAAATTTTTGTATCATATTAGAGTTTGTTAAACCAAGGTTAATGGTGTCATTATTTTACCACGTTAATAAAATGAAACTAAATCAATATTTTCTTTTTCAGAGAAACAGAAGTAAAACTATTTTTGTTGGAAAAGAATTTAAAGTATCATTAGTTAAAATAGAGAAAANCTATATTCTGAACGTGCTTTTATATAATTTAAAATATATAATCAAATAGATTAATTAATTCTCAATCAACGCCTATAAAGTATTGTCTATAGGATTATAAGGACAATAACAATGACATCCCACGAATTAATAAATATTTTAGAAAACTATTTATTATTAAGAAAACAGTACTTATTTTTTCACAATCCTTTTTTTGACAACTTTTTGACAACGCGTACGTGGCAGCTTATGATTGGTCCGTTTCAAATATTTTTTTAAAATAAATTCAAACAAACGAATGAAATGGTGACACGTGTCCCGTTATAAAAAAAGTTGTCAAAAGGTGTTGTTAAAATATCATTGTCCTTTTTGACCCACTAAATCGAGAGTATAAAACCTAATAGGGTCTACATAATATAATGAGAACTATATGAATATGACTCCATTCCTAATACTAAAAAACATATAAAGGCAATACCTAAAAAAGACATTATTAGCATTTCAATTTCAGCAAGTAAAATGTGTGTTACCACCTATTCGTTGACTTTGGCAATTAAAAAGAGTCCATATCCTTAAAGTCGTGNCGAATATTGATTTTTTTTTTTATGATTTCCTATTAACAACGGTTATGTTAATTAAGATATTAATCTCTCACCTAGTAGTGGGAGAACACTTCCATGAATTGGGTGTATATAGGTTTTGTTCAATTAGGTTGGTAGGTTATATATATATA
>NC_028355.1:36769053-36778347 GCF_000741045.1 Vigna radiata var. radiata | reverse complement strand
AATTCTTACCAAAGAGAATATGTACAATAGTCTTACCCATGTTAATAAGGAATCTTCATGGGAGTTCCCATATAGGTGAAAGTCAAAATCTTGATGTATGCAGTTCTAAAGGATTCAAACCACTGGAAGAGACACGCTTGTCACCATGTTCTAATTTTTATTAGTAATGAATTTTAAGTTTAAATTAATATTTTAAAATCGGGTTGGAATATAAAATTTAATTAATATCATAATAAGTGTAACAAATAAAAGATTTTGTTAAAATAGATTTTAGATAATTGTTTAAAAATAAATTTAAGATTAACTCAATCTTACCAAACTAATTTGTATGTACACATTTATGTATTATAAATTCATTTTATCTTTAGTTCATGTTGAATTCTTAACTTAATTTAATTTTACATCTATTTGTGTTAGGGAAAATCATTTGATGAGTCAAATTAATTGTGTCCAAAAGGAGAAACAAAAATCCAAAAGTACTATAGATATAATCGAGAAAACTCTCATCTTATAATGTTCATTTTGAAAATTTAATAAATTGGTTTTAAATTTAAATTTTTCTAATATCATATTAAAACTTATTTTGCAATTATACATCTAATAAGTTTAGCACTTGCTACGAGGTTTGTTATACAAATCTCATAAACTATTTATATGACCTAGTTAAAATATGAATAGGGGGATTTTACAATCCATTTTTAACGGACTTTATTACATCTAAACTTACATTTTTAAGACAACATAATAGTTTGTCCTAAATTCATTCAAATAATCATCTACTATGTTATCTACAAATAAACTTTTTCTTTAACAAATAAAATATATTTTCTCTTTAATTAATGTGTAACCATCGATGTCTAAATATAAAAAAGTTATATTTTTTAAAGTTTAGTACTAGAAAAACACTTATGGATAAGAAAACTCTTGCGGTCAATCCTTAATATCAAATTCTAGAAATTGACCTAGTAAAAAATGACTCCAAGTTAAAGCTAATTTCAACCTGGGCCAAAATACAACATTATTATCAACTTAAGTTGACTAAACCTGGCCGAAAGTCACATTAACACCCTACTTGTTCATCTAATCAAACGAAGTTCTGTTAAATTTTAATTAAACCTGACCCAACTTGTTTATCTAATCAGATTAAGTTTAATTAAAGTATAATTAAACCTGACCCAACTTGTCTATCTAATCAAATTAAGAGGCATTAAAGTTTAGTTAAACCTGATCCAACTTGTTCGTCTAATCAAAATTAGTTGAAGTTAAATTAAATCTGATCCAAGTTGTTTGTCAAATAATACTATGTGTTAAACTAAAGCTACACTCAATCTGACACAACAAGTTATTTTAGCACCTTACTTGTTCATTTAATCAACTATATTGGATTAAAGTTGCATTAAACTTCTAAACTGTGATTAACTTTACCCATTTAGTCAATTAAAGGCTAGTTTTGAATCTAATCATCCTGATGTGTTGATACTCAAGAAGTAAATATGATGGAGATCAAAGAGAAATAATAAAGTCGATAAATTAGGGAGATTACTTTCTACTTCTAGGGTCTTTGAATGACATCAAAGGAATATTTTCAGAAGTAGTGGGAATGAAAGTAATTTTGATTGACATGCACCTCCATGACTTTAGCTTATGTTAAAAAAAAAGAAAAATAAGAAAAAAACTGTCTTATTTTATTTTGAATAGAATATGAGAAATATATACAAAAAAGAGAATCTATAATTTTGTTATTCTATCCCTATAAATATTCTATAATAATGTAATATTATTACTACAAATCAACATAATAATAACAATATATTCTCTCAATAATCTTGGGACATGGTTCAATGTTCAATACTACAGGGCAAAAGAAATTTATTGTTACATGGACCAACTCCATCCATTTTTTATTCTTACACAAAACTTCTAATTTCATTAGGTTTAGACTTACAGTCAAGCTAGTTTTTAAATATAAATCATAGCAAAATACAGAGAGCATTTTTTTTTACATACTAGTATGGTAAAAAGTTATTATATTATCAGCCAATTATCCAGAAAAGTAAAGGCTTTACCATCATGTTTAATATTTCATTTGGAGGTAATATTAAACAGTGACAATACAAAGGATATAGAAGAATTTTGATAGGTATAGTTTATATTGGTTTCGAGAAAAAAAAAATCTACAAGGTAAAAAAAAAATTATTAAGAAAAGCTCACTTGGTCAAATATATGTAAAGTCTTATGGTCAGAGTTATTTTATGAGTCTTATTTTAATATGTTAATTATTTTATTTTTAATAATATTAAAATGTTCTTTGACTAAGTTTTAATTATGTATTCTTAAATCAAATTATGTTATTACTAACATCTAATTTCGTATTTTTTTTAATTTAGAAAATTTGTTTATTTAATTTTGATACATGAAAATATTTATGTTATATTAGTACTGTTTTATAAAAATAATAATTTATTTGATTTTCTATGAATGATTCTTTTAAAAAAATTCTTTTTAAACTAAAACGCACTTATTATATTTTAGATATCAAAATTAAAATTAAGTTAAGAACTTATTTATATATACTTTTTTTTAAATAGTTTATCAAAATAAGTTCATAAAAACTTTCAAATCATGGAAGGATTAGAAGAAAATAAGTTTTTATGATTATATCCAAATATAAGTAATTTTTTAACTTATAAAAAGTGATTTATTTCTAACAATTTTTTTTCAAAATTACCTTAACTTTAAGTTTAAAGAAACTTAACATTGGGTTAAATATATTTTTCGTTCCTTAAGTATCACACTATTTTGGATTTAGTCCCTACTCGAAACTTTGGTTCTTTTTAGTCCTTTTAGTTTTGAAACTATTATAATTAGTCCTTAAAATTGAACAACATTAACTTTTGTTTGATGTGGTAAACAACGAGTCCACGTATGATGCCAACATCCTTCTTTACTCTCTGCCATGTTGCTTGCTTAATTTTTCAAACGAGAATTTATGAAAATTTCTGAAGTTGGATTCTTGTTCGTCAATGCAATTGGGGGCAAACACGAAATCACTTCTTCTTCTTTGTCTAGAATTTGGTTTTCTACAATATAGATTTGGGAATCTTGGTTCTGCGCATTCTCTAGTTGAATTTGGTTTTCTACAGGTTTGTTGTGGTTGCAGGTGGTGGCTTTTCACAAAGAAGGAGAAGACGTAAATATCTTGAATGCGATTTGGGATTCTTTCCTATGATTAGGGTTCACAAATTTGGGGATTTAGGTTTCTGATTTTTCAGGTTCATGGAGAAGGACGGAGGAGCAACTTGGGATTTAGTGAGAAAACGAGCATCACATTTTCTTTGGTTCGAGAGGCGCTAGTTTGCAGGTGATGGTTTCTGAAATTTGATTTTCGTGATGAAGATGATTGATTTGATGTTGGACGAAGAAGACTTGCACGATTTGGATGCTGAGCGCGAAGATATTTTTAGTTCTTGTAGTTTTTTTTTGGTGGTTGTTGGACTCGTGTTTGAGTGGCACGATTCTAGGTTTTTTCGAATTGGGGTTTTCACTAGTGCAAAAACAGCGTATAACGTCATGCGTTTAACATCGAACCACTCAATAGCCAGCGTTAAAATTGACCGGTGGCATTTTTGTAAATAAATGCAATTATTAAACGTAGTTTAAAATTTTGACGTAAAAGAATATAAAACGTCGAATGTCCAAGCGTTAGGCATTAAAAGGGTAGTGAATTCAAAAAAAATTTGAGCGGGAGATTGAAAATTCATTCACTTTATCTTAGCGCGCAGGACCCTTTTCTCTGCTCAAACCATTTTCGAACGATGTTTGACGACCATCACATGTAATCTTTCTTTTATTTGATACAAATGCGTGTTAATTAACTACTTTAGGTATGATTTTCATTTGAAAAATTAAACAAGCAACGTGGCACAAAGTAAATAGGGAAGCTGACATCAGACGTGGGCTCACCGTTAGCCACATCAAACAAAAGTTAACGTCGTTCAATTTTAAGGACTAATTATAGTAGTTTCAAAACTAAAAGGGCTAAAAGGAACCAAAGTTTCAAGTAGGGACTAAATCTAAAATCGTGTGATACTTAAGGGACGAAAAACATATTTAACCCTATTATATTTTCAAACTTTTGAAAATAATGAAATTATATATCTAAAATATGATTATAATTAAAACATTATTTTGAATAGCTTTTTATAAAACCAATATTTATATATATTCTTTAATGTTGAGATTATTGATAGGGGGAACATTGGTTTAACTGAATCCACAATCTCAGAGTTTCTGGTTTTTGATGATGACAACACATAATTAATAACACATGTTCTATGCTTGCGTGTTATATGATTATATGAGAACATGATTATATTGTTGTTGTGTTGCTCATTGCATTTCACTATCCTATATATGTGATTTTATGCTTGAATGCATGACAACTGTTTTTGGAAAAGAAAAACCACATGCACTAATGTTGAAATTTAATTGTGGCAAAACAATAGTTTTAAGTCGACTTCAGTATGGGGTGAGTCGATTAAAACTCATGTCTTTGCACAAACTTTTTCAAAGTGTGCCGTGTGAATTTTTGAATAAAAGGTTTTTCAAAACTGCATTGAACTGTTGTATACTCAACTGTGTATGCAAGCCATTCGACTAAATTTGTTATGTTTTGAAATTCTGTTAGTGCTTGTCATGTCTAATGGCTATAACTTTAATGTGTTTGACTAAGCATTGATTGAGAATCAACTGCATTAATTGTGTAATCAATTAAGTTGCTTTGACTGCTACTAACTGTTATAATTGTCTGAGTACATTCGACTCTAATAGTAGCGAAGTCGACTTAGGAACGTCAGATTTATGGAAAACTATAAATAGACGCAAATTTGAATTCTGCAGAGACTTTTAGTGATTCTAACAATTTTATTGATTTCTTTCAGATTATTGATCTCTTCCAAAATGTGTGAAAGATCCAAGAATCCATAAAGAAGATCGTGGTGTTCATCTTTTTGTGATTGCTTGAAGAGCAAGAATTATGTGCTTTTATTGTCTGACCAATCTGCACTTAAGGTGTTTGCTTCGTGATCAGGTTTTCTCAATCTTGTGAAGAATGGTGTTTGCCCTGTTGTGATTGCAAGAAGAGGACGTACGACGTTCTGGACTGTTAGAAATAGGATGACTCAGTTTTAACACTAAGAGGGGAGTGAATTGGTGAGGTTTAAAAATCAGAGTCTTTTAAAAATCTTTTTTCGCAAAGTATAAACCTTTACAAAGTTTCCTGAATCGCAAGGAATGAAAAGTTTAAGTGCAGCGACAATGTAAAGTTGACTACGTAAACAGTTAAGTCGACTGAATGTAAAAGTGTAAGGATAGAGAAATCAAACGCATAGGTTTTATACTAGTTTGACCTCAATGCCTACATCCAGTGTCATTCCACAACCAGGAAGAAAATGTACTATAATGGTCAAGGTTTTTACAACAAAGCTTTTATAGAGACCTTCAAGTCAAAAATATAAAACACCTCTCTAACCCTCTAACCAAAATATAGGCAGCAACACAAAGATCTACAGCAAGACATTCCCTCTTCTGCAATCTTTAACCCACTTTGAACAATTCTCAAAGTGTCAGAACTCCACGAGTCCACCTTTTGTAATCCCAACAGGATAACAACAATCTTTCCACAAATTGACAGAATTCTTGATCAACAGATGAACACCTCAATGTGCAGAATATGATCAACTAGAAAGCACGAAATTCTTCTCCTTAGAAACCTAAAGATCTCCACCGTCTTCTTGATCACAGGATTTTAATCTGAAAACAACAAATGAAAGTGTCAGTTCATCAAAAGTCTCTATGATCAAAAGAGTCACGTCTATTTATAGTTTTCTATAAATCAGACGCCGTTGTAGCCGACTGTGCTACTAATTAAGTCGACTGTCTTTTGACAGTTATAACAATTAAGCAAATTAACAACAGTCATAACAAGCAAATTGATTTTGCAATTAATACAGTTGACTATCATTTAATACTTTAACAGACATTTGAAATATAGTCGTTACTGTTCACAAGCATTAACAGAATTTCAAATCAAATAACTAACTAAGTCGGATCCACTATGCATGTAGTCGACTTAGACACTTCAGCTCAGTTTGAAAATCTTTTCAATGCAAAATCTCACATCTGCTTTTGAAAATATGTACAATGTCACGAGTTTTAATCTACTCACTTCATAATGAAGTCGACTTAAAACTTGCAGATTTGCCACACATTTTAAGTTCATCAAAGTGCATGTGGTTTTCCTTTTCATAAACATATGTAATGCAATCATAAGTGATGTGACAGATATAAGATCAGTGAATATGCATTCATATATCAATATCAACATAAACATGTTCATTTAGATATATACCACAATAAAGAATAGAACATGTAACACATAACATTACATGTGTTATTAATAATGTATTGTCTTCATAAAAAACCAGAATAACTAAAGCACTATGAGATTAAGGTTTACTAAACCAGTGCTTCCCTTATCAACAATCTCAACATGGACTTTGAGGGTTGCTCAAAGGGTTGAAGACAGTAAGGGATTTCTTGCTGCTGGTCTTTGTTTGTATATGCCTATATTTTGATTAGAGGGTTAGAGAAGTGTTTTATGTTTTTGATGTGGAGGACATTATAAAAAAACTTTGATCATTATAGTGCATTTGCTTCCTAGGATTGGAAAGACACTGGATATAAACAGGTTGGCCAAATCAATATAAAAATTTGCGTTTGATTTCTCTATCCCTACACTTTTAATTTCAAAATCAACTTTGATTTTTACATAGTCAAAAAAATTTATCAATAGAATTTTAAAAAGTAAGTTAAACTCATATATTAATCATTTTTTTTAAAGGTTATCTCTAAGCCTCAAATAACTTATGTACTTAAATAAAAAAGACCCCAAAAATAAATTATAATGTGTATTTTTTTTATTTTTTACACATTCAAATATTAAATTACAATTTTTTTTTCAAAAATTAACTGGATAACACACCTCACACACTTTCACAGATCAATTAATCATTTATATATCTTTCAAGAAATTTAAATCTTAACGTAGATGAAAAAAAAAAGAAAAAAGAGAAAACATTCCAAAGTTAAGGGCAAACTAGGAGAGACAAAGCTTTTGTTTGGAGTCCCACTTCCACTCTAACCAATTATCATTGGAAATTACTTCTATAAGATTTTATTACACTTTTATAATAATTTTCCACATTCCATACGCCAAATTCAAACACCTGGGACCAGCGAGGGACCCAACAGGCACGCCATACGTAACATTTCACGAAAATCCCTTAAATATTTTATAAAAGTTTTCAAAGGTTATTTAAATTTTATCTTCTAAGGATTCTTTATTATTCCATATACGTAATATTTCACGAACATCTCTTCAATTATTTTATAAAAGTTTTCAAAAAGTTATTTGAAATTTATCTTCTAAAGATTCTTTATATATATATATATATATATATATATATATATATATATATATATATATATATATAATAGATATTTATTCTAACTTAATTTTGTAAAATTAACATGTAAAGTAAGATACTCATTTATATATTATAAATTCGTTTTATTTTAAGTTATTTTAGAATTTTTAAGAAATATTCATATCACTATATAAAGTGAGACTAAACATTAATAAATGATTTGATAGTGACCTGATAGTATATAACATAATAAACTCAACAAACAATAAATCTCCTAATAGTAGGTGACACAATAAATCAAACAAAGAACGAATCTTATTGAATATGTTCTAATTCTTAAATTTGATACTATCTTATAAAGTTAACTTTAAATCTAATTCAGTCTCACAAAATTGACTTTTAAAATAAGGTTTGTATACAATTATATATATGACTCAATACCTATTTTGGTCTCTTCGTTACTTTTGTTCAAAGTGGTCATCTAATTTTTCCGATGTTCAAAGTGGTCTCCTTTTTGTAAAATTTGTTCAATTTAGTCTTTTTTTGTTAACCACGTTTAAATTGTTAATGGCGTAGGGTCGACCTAAGAAAAACAGAATAAACTATCACACATCTCATCAGGTCATCACCATCTTCCCCAAATCAGAAACCTTAATTTTCCTTCCCTCACTGCACCGTTGTGCATCACACTCAGGTCTCCATCTTCTCCACATCGCCGGACCACCGTGAGCTTTGTCATTAGCAATCGTTCACCACAAATTAACCAAGAAACCTAATCTGAACCCTCCATTGCAATGAATCAGACCCAAATCGTAATTCCAAATCGCTATGCACCATGAGAACCACCATCAACATCTAACCATCTTAGCATTCTCCATTGCAAACCAGAGAACTCCACCTTTGCAAGAACATGCAAAGTGAAACCCAAAAATCATAGAACCCTTGAACCTGCAGAAAACTCATAATTCTTAAATCTCCTTCGAATATCAACCTTAATTCACACAACAATCACGAGCCTTTTCGAACAAAACCTTAACTCGTGCATATCTCGTTCAACTCCCAAGTCGAAACAGAAATCCTCCTTCGCAATAGGTTGCACAACTTTCATCATCTTCCTCGTGCACCATCATCAACACAAATCACAAAAACCTAATTTGCGATGAACCCCAATTCGTTAAATTGTGTCTCCTTCATGAAAACTTGCAAAATTCCAAATCGCACTATTATTGAACTCGTTCAACCTCCATTATTGATGCGAAACCCCTAAATCGCTTTCAATTAAATAAAAAAAACTTACAGAAATTAGAATCAACCACAACATAAAGAAATTAGGGTTTTCATTTTGAGAAGAGAGTGATGACATGACGAGATTATATGAGTTAGCATTCCGTTAACTTACGTGGAATCTATGTCCTTAACAATTTAGACATCATAAACTAAAAGAACTAAATTAAACAAATCTTATTAAGGAGAGAATCACTTTAAACATAAGAAAAACTCGAAGACCATTTTAAATAAAAATGACTAATATATAAATCAAAATATATATTAAATGTATATATATATAAATTCAAATTTTAGTTGAAGTGAATTTTCCATGATGAAGTCAATTATTGTATTTGAGTATTATCCATTATATAGTATGAAATCTTTTACAGATTTATTCTTTAGAAAGGCTTTTGAAGTAACGAAAAAAGAAATATATATATATATATATATATATATATATATATATATATATATATATATGTATATATATATATATATATATATAATATATGAAATAGTATAAGTTTCAAAACACTTA
>NC_028355.1:36756152-36762362 GCF_000741045.1 Vigna radiata var. radiata | reverse complement strand
TTGTGTTTCCAATTTGCTTGTGTTCCCAATCGCTTCCCTCGCTTCATTTCTTACTTGGCACTGTGAGTCTCTTTTCTGCTCTTTACTCAATTCCCTCTTCTCCATTATGCTTTAATCTAACCGTGTTTTTGTTTTTTCTGCTTTTCCTTCACATTTAATTTTCAGGTTTCAATTGCAAAAGACTGCGATTGTAATTGTTGGAATTGCATTGAAAAGGATTAGGGTTAGGGTTGGAAGAGAGTGAGTGTGGATGGGGAAAGAGGAGGAAGAGATGAGGGGTGAGATTGAGGAGCGACTGATAAACGAGGAGTACAAGATATGGAAGAAGAATAGTCCTTTTCTGTATGATATTGTGATTACGCATGCCCTTGAGTGGCCTTCCCTCACCGTGGAGTGGCTTCCCGACCGCCATGAACCAGCCGGCAAAGACTACTCGCTGCAGAAGGTTATATTGGGCACCCATACCTCTGAGAATGAGCCCAATTACCTCATGTTGGCCCAGGTCCAACTTCCCCTTGACGATGCTGAGAACGATGCCCGCCACTACGACGACGACCGCCCCGACATCGGCGGCTTTGGCTGTGCCAATGGCAAAGTTCAGATCATCTAGTAGATCAACCATGAGGGTGAGGTTACAGGGCTCGCTACATGCCTCAGAACCCCTTCATCATTGCCACCAAGACTGTTAGTGCTGAAGTTTATGTCTTTGACTACAACAAGCACCCCTCCAAGCCCCCTCTTGATGGGGCCTGTAACCCTGATTTGAGGCTCAGGGGTCACAACACTGAGGGTTATGGCTTGTCGTGGAGTAAGTTCAAGCAGGGGCACTTGCTTAGTGGTTCTGATGATGCTCAGATTTGTTTGTGGGATATTAATGCCACTCCCAAGAATAAGACCCTCGAGGCAATGNAGATATTTAAGGTTGGAACTGCATCTCTTGCTGTGTTTTGGTTGAGTATGGTTAANTTAATCAGTGATTTGGTAAACTGTGTATATGTTTATGTTGTTGTCACCAGGTACATGAAGGTGTTGTCGAAGATGTGGCTTGGCATTTGAGGCATGAGTACTTATTCGGTTCTGTGGGTGATGATCAATACTTGCTTATATGGGACCTTCGAACGCCGGCTGTCAGCAAGCCTGTCCAATCCGTGGTTGCCCATNAAAGTGAGGTGTGTTNTATTGAAAAAAAATAGATAATTCTGTCAAAATGAGTATAACCTGAGGGGGATTAACTTGTCTGTTTTATGATTTGCTTAATTTTTATACCAGCAAACTTTGGTGACGGAATTGGATTTTCCAGTATTTATTTGGTGGTATTTTCTAAAAGTATCACCCTTCACTTTGTTTGTTTGAAATATACAAATTCATGAGAAGAGTTTGGCCTGATTCACTAATCACAGACATCAAATCTAAATGGTGTTGCCGATGGNACATTGATGGTAATATTGAAATGAAAGACTTAACATGCTAAACACATTTTTAACTGGAAGATAAGATAATATAACTTGCTTATTACTCCTCTCTCAAGTTTGCTGTTGATGCTATTTCAGTTCTATTGGCTTTTCTTTGCTTGCATCGAGGCNTTTTTAGCTCTTCTTTTCGTTCTGTCTGCTCCTGTAATGCTCTCTGATATTCGGTAGTTGCTTTTATCCTTTTAGCTCTGCTATGGTGGGTTTTCAATGTTTAAAAAATTCTAATATTCTTCTACTCTATATCACTTTCAAGTTACCTATTTTTTATCTTGGATGTCTTGTCAGGTTAACTGCTTGGCCTTCAATCCTTTTAACGAATGGGTTGTTGCTACTGGTTCTACGGATAAAACTGTGAAGTTGTTTGATCTNTTCCATGATGAAGTCAATTATTGTATTTGAGTATTATCCATTATATAGTATGAAATCTTTTACAGATTTATTCTTTAGAAAGGCTTTTGAAGTAAAGAAAAAAGAAATATATATATATATATATATATATATATATATATATATATATATATATGTATTATCTTTATTTTCAACTTGTAAAATATATGAAATAGTATAAGTTTCAAAACACTTACTCTCTTATATCCACAAATACTTAAATAAAATTCGTTCGATTTTTAAATATAATACTTTGTTAGTGTAGAAAATTCAATTAAGAAACATGTAAACATTAATTATGTTTTTGAATAAGTCAATTGAAACAGCATTTGCTTGCTGATTTTGTTAGCTGGTATAAAGTTTTAACCAAACTTGATCTGATCTGATATTGTTCCCACAGAGAATTCCAAAACAACAAAACAGATTTTGTTTTGGTCATTATGTACTCTCCCAGAAGAAAATTAGTACTAAACTATGAATTAATTAGGTCATCAATTAAGCCCCCACCACAATCTTATTGAGACCTCACTTTCTTGTTCCCAAAGCATGGTTCCTTTTTCCTATATGCTCAATTATCACAACAAATACTTGGTACCCCACCTAATCCTTTTAGGCATTCCATTCCCCATACATTTTGGGATGTTAATTTTTCTTCAACAACTTCCCCAGTTTTAACCTTTTACAAGCTAAACAATTTTATGTAAAATTATGGATAATGATACTTCAACAACATTTTTTTTACAATATTTTAAGAACATTTACGTGTTATTTTGTGATTGGTTCACAATCAATAATAATAATCATAAATATAAACATCAATCAATTACAAAATGACACGTAGATGGTGTTAAAATGTTGTAAAAGAAAATATTATCAAATTATCATTATCCTAAAATTTTATATGTTACACATATGTTTGACCTAGTTTGTTACCTGATAGGTCACTTTTATTCTTTTGACAGGTTTCCAACCTAGACAAAATCTAAAGAAATTGGGCTCAGCTCTTATGTCTTTGTTTTTTCATTTTCCTTTTTTCTAATTATGATATATATATATGTGTGGATGTGTGTGTTAATTCTCTTTAGGAGGATATTTTGTACAGATTTTCTTTTCCATATTCGGATAATGATTTTAAAGAATAACTTGTTGATAAAAGATATTGTTACGGTCGTCTACGTAAGTTTTTAAAAAGTTATAAAGAATAATATAATTATGAGTCATGATTGATACTGTAATTTTTTTGTATTAGTAAATTTTATTTGAAAATTTCTATATATTTATTTATTTTTATTAGTTAAACATAATATTTTATACTTAAAAAGGATTAATTTTTTATTAAAATTTATATTTTATCTCGAAATAGTTATATTGATACTTTTCGACTTAATTATTCTTCTCAGGAAGCTTGACTGTTCACAATTATCAAGAAACATGGTTTCTGAAAATACTGTTTTTCCTTTAGAAAAAAAAAAGAAAAACAAAATCAAACAAGAGAAGCATATTTTCCAAACCTTGGATTTTGACGATATTAAAAGCTTTCCTCCAACCAAACACTCGTAGTGAAGATAGTGATGTTTTACCATTTCAAATAATAGGTCAAAGTCCAATTTGTTTTTGCTATATTTTTATATTGATTTTAGAATGTATTCTAGAATATATTGATTTTTATTTTAAATACATTAAAAATAATTTAATATATATGTATTGTAAAAATATAATAGAAATATAAAGAATTCAAATTCAATATAATTTCTTTTTCAGCATTAATTGAGTTGATATTTAAAACCTAAACCAACAGTTCAAAGCTGCTTAAAACCAAAATGATGTTTACTAAAGGGAAAGTTGATGTTGATGTATTACATATGTTGTTTTATCTCCATTAAATTTCCCAACATAATTAATTAGTGGCTTTTTGACTTTCATTTTCCATTGGATCATTCATACAAATGCTGGGCAATGATTTTAATCGCATCTTAACTGTTTAATTTGAAGCTAATTACAACTTTACTAGTTTGACAATGGCGGAATAATCATTTTTTTTCTCAAACCATGAATCATTCAGAAACCGTCGCCAAACACCTTCTGACACAGTTTATGATTGAACTTTTGTCCACCTTATTTTATTCATTATTTGGCCTTTCTGTTTAATCATACTCCCCTTTATAGCACTTCCATAATCTAAACATTTTTATTTGTAGAGACATAATATCTTACTTCACATGAAAAAAATAGTATGAAAAAAACAAATAAAGTAATCATGACATTAATAATTCTTTTCTAAAGATGATGGGTGTAAAAGGACAATTAATCCATCTTGCCAACAAAATTTATTTTTGAAAAACATTAGGCTTTAGTAATAATCATGCATTATGGAAAGGTATTTTCTTAATTGAGTTGATTAAATTTAAATATTATTTGTAATAAACATGTTTTACCTTTTTTAAAACTCAATTTATTAGTCATTTAAAATTATTTGCAAACATGTCTATGTTTCTCGTTTTTCTCATTTTCAAATGTTAAAAGATACGACTCTCCTCATTAATGCGCTTGTTCGGGGAAATTATTTTATTTCTGTGATTTAACTTTTTTTTTTAATTTAATATTTAAAAGCTTTATATTTATGTCTCTAATATGTTTATTAATATTTTTATCATAAATTAAGACATAATTAATACCTCATGTATTTTATATATATATCATAATTATTCTGATAAAGGAAAATCTAAGTGTGGTTCTTGTTAGAATCAAAGTTGTTGCGTTCATGAAAAAAATACATGATGCAATTCGTCTGAAGATTCCCTCAACCGTTTCGTTGGGATTACTTTTATAAATAAAATCTATTCTTTCACTTATTTATACTAAGCTTCTCTTCATCTTCTTTATCTATTTTCTCTGCCTTCAAAACAACGATGGAAGAAAATTCCAGAATGTTCCAATTAACCTTGGATTCACAGTATCAGCCACCGTTGCTTTTGTAATGGTATCCATTTTGCATAATATAAAGAGTCGCGCTGCTAAACTTGAACGTTTAGATAACAGAATCACGAAGCTTGAGAATGAGATGGTGAAAGTTCGCGTCGCTGCTGAGAAGGTATGTGATTTCCTTTTTAGGGAGAAATTTTTCATACTATAATGACATTCATTGTGCATTGCAGGGGAGAAATGATTATGGACGGTGCTCTGCTGTACTCTCATGAATGAATGAATTTTTGTACTCCGATCTTAATCTGTTTTCCCTTTGAATAATAGCTTTGGTTATGTTTGAGTTATTTCTTTCATACAAAAGCTTTGTTTTACATTTTTATTTTCAATCGGATCATTTTAATATTGAGTCATTTTGATTTGATAAATCTCTGCTGTTCCATGCATTATGTGCCACACTTTTGTCCTACTCTTCTTGACAATCTCACTATCCCACTCAAATTGTTATTGTTATCAAGCCCAAGATAGGACAAATTTTTCACATATACCCCATTGAAACAGGGATATTACCCACCAGACCCATCTCCGAAAGCCCTAATATTAAGATAATTACAATTGATTAATAATTTTTTTTATTAATGATCATCTAATTTTTAAGAATTACGTTAACCACTTAATCTGAGTGTTGATCGAACGTCCATAAAATTTGTGAGGGCTCTCAAATCCAAGGAAAATAACAGCTGGTTTGATTTGAACTTAATTTAGTTCTGAAATATTAAATTTATGGTAAAAATTAAAAATCACCTTCAATGTGGACATTCAGTATCCAAAAATCAATTGATATTTTGTTCTCAAACAAGCTGGATTTTTAAATGTTTTTCTGTTGTTGAAATTATTTAAAAAAAACTTTTATAATACTCAAACTTATTAAAATTAAAAGAAAAAAAATTACATAGAAAAGCACCAAGTTCTATTTTTATATTTGTTTTCTAGATAAATTTTTTAATAAATTTTAATACCTTTTCTACTTTACAAATTTTAATAATTTTTTTTTCTTAGTTTTGTTTTTTCTTATATGAACACCTTAGACTAGGGTTTTAGGACTGATTTAGCACAATGGGCCATTTTGGGTCAAAATACTAAAAGCCTAATTTGTGACCTGACCTTGGACCACGATTTTAGGACCTAAAGGGGCAAAACATCCCTCACTCTCTTATTGACGCGTTTTTCTGTACTCTTGGACAACAAAAGGTGAGTTCCCCCATTTTTGGGTTCTAGGTTTTCATTTAATTTTCATGCACTTTCAAATCCAGAATTTAATTTCAATTTTAGAGTTCTGTTTTATTCTCTTGCTTGTAATTTNGATTTTGCACATTTAATTTCATTCCCATTATCGCATTGCAAATTCATTTTAGGGGTTTTCCCATTT
>NC_028355.1:36746254-36751002 GCF_000741045.1 Vigna radiata var. radiata | reverse complement strand
TTTCTTCATCTTCTCAGGTTGATACTTACAATTGGGGAAAATTCGGAATTAAAGAGTATTTGAATTTTTCATTCTTCTTGTAAAATTCTGTTTCAATTGTAAACGTTTTACAGAGACATTGTTGCATTCTGTTGAAATAAATTCCCCATTACATTGGTGCTTTCATTGACGTCAATGGCTGAAAGTACTCGAATGAAGGATATGCAGAGCCAGCTTACTTCCATTTTGAGTTGGATCGAGAAACAACCAGATTGTGACAAAGCCAATCGTGAGTTACTCATTCAATTCCAAACAGCTAACAACGAACGTATGGATCAGATGCAGAAATTGTTCGATTCATTAACGTCTAGCGACAATCGGCACATTGATGCTTCGAACTCAACGGGTTCACCGTTGTTGGTGACTCCCTCTGCTTCTGCGATGTCGGTACGCAACATCTCCTTGGATTTTCCTCATTTTGATGGAACGACGCCAGTGTTAGAATGGATTTTCAAAGCTGAGCAGTTTTTTAATTATCATCATACGCCGGATCAAGACAGAGTTGAGATAGCTTCTATACATTTTGAGAAGGATGTGATTCCGTGGTTTCAAATGTAGCATCATATGGCGGTGGTTCGCACTTGGTCCGAATTAACAAAAGCATTGGAGAGTCATTTCGGGCCCTCTCCTTTTGATTCGCCCACTGCCGATTTGTTCAAACTGTATCAATCAGGAACAGTTTCAGAGTACTACCTCAAATTCATGGCATTAGCTAACCGATCTGAGGGTCTTACTGATGGTGCAGTGTTAAATTGTTTCTTAAGTGGTTTAAATCGTGATATTAGACGGGATGTAGTGGCTCAATGCCCTACTAATCTTCTCCGAGCAGTGTCCTTGGCCAAATTGTATGAAGAAAAATATGCTCCGGTTATGCAGCAACGTTCTACCACGTATAATCATAGATATTCTCCCTTGTCCTCTACCAGTGCTAATCTTACTACAGCAGCAAAGAATACTGTGAAGTCCTCCTTGCCTCCGTTGCTTCCCGCACCTACCAGTCCACCCATACGCCATTCCAATGTTAAAAAAATTACCCCTGTGGAGATGCAATTGAGGAGAGAAAAAGGGTTATGTTATTTCTGTGATGAGAAGTTTACCTTCAATCATAAGTGTGCTAGTAGACAGTTGTTGATGTTACAAACTGAAGAGGAGGATTTTGATCATGATGCTGAGACTGAAAACCTTCAATCTGTCACTCATCCAACAAGTGAAGATGGATTAGAAGATACACATCATTTGTCTTTAAACGCTATGAGGGGCGGCTTAGGAGTTGGCACCATTCGTTTTGTGGCTCATATTAATTCTTTACCAGTCACTGTATTGGTAGATGGAGGCAGTTCAGATGATTTTTTACAACCACGCATTGCTAAGTTTCTTAAGTTGGCTATTGAACCAACTCCTTCTTTCAAAGTTATGGTGGGAAATGGTAGTTATATGACAGCTGAAGGCTTGATTAAAGCATTGCATATTCACGCTCAGGGGGCTCGATTTGAATTACCTGTATTTTTGCTTCCTATTTCCGGAGCTGATTTAATTTTGGGAGCCAATTGGTTGAAAACCATAGGATCTCATATTGCAGATTATGAGGCCTTACAATTGAAATTTTTACACGAAGGCAAATTTATCACTCTACAAGGCCATCTGGATGCTTCGCCTAAGCAAGCACATTTACATCACATCCGGAGAATGATGCATACTGATTCTATTGCAGAGATTTTTAGCATGCAAATGCTTCCAGACAGTATCCCTCCATCCCCTACGTTTGAACTACCTGAGGGTATGGCACCAGCTTTAGCTCTGTTGCTACGCAAGTATAGTTCCGTTTTTTATGTTCCTACATCATTGCCACCACCTCGTTTCCAGGATCATTCTATTCCTTTGAAGGATGGCTCTTCCCCGGTCAAAGTTAAACCATACAGGTATCCACATAGTAAAAAGCTGAAATTGAAAAGTTGGTCCAAGATATGCTTGCGGAAGGCATAATCCAACCAAGTAAAAGTCCATTTTCTTCTCCAATCATTTTGGTTAAGAAGAAAGATGGCTCATGGAGGGTATGTACGGATTACAGAGCCTTGAATGCTATTACAATTAAAGATAACTTTCCCATTCCTACGGTGGATGAACTTATTGATGAGTTGTTTGGGGCAATTTTCTTTTCCAAGTTAGATTTAAGATCTGGTTATCACCAAATTCTGTTGAATCCGGCTGATCGACATAAAACTGCTTTTAGAACTCACCATGGTCATTATGAATGGCTTGTTATGCCGTTTGGTTTAACTAATGCTCCGGCTTCATTTCAAAGTCTAATGAATGAGATATTCAAAGCCTATTTGAGGAAATTTGTGCTTGTTTGTTTTGATGATATTTTGGTGTTTAGTGCCACATGGGAAGATCACTTGTGTCATTTGGAGTTAGTTTTAAAAACACTGCAACAGCAGCAGTTATTTGCAAGACTATCAAAATGCTCATTTGGAGTCCGGGAAATTGATTATCTGGGTCACACCTTATCCGGTATAGGTGTTGCTATGGAAACAGCTAAAGTAGAAGTTGTTAAAAACTGGCCTCTCCCAACAACAGTCAAACAGTTATGGGGATTTTTAGGCCTCTCTGGTTACTATAGGAAATTTGTTAAGGGGTATGCCACCATAGCTGCACCTTTAACAGATTTGCTGAAAAAGGATTCATTCCAATGGACTCATAAGGCATCTATCGCATTTGAAAAGTTGAAGGATGCTTTAACCTCAGCTCCTGTGCTTGCCATTCCTAATTTCAAAGAGCCTTTTGTTTTGGAAACTGATGCTTCAGGATCCGGAATTGGAGCTGTTCTTAGCCAATCTCAACATCCCATTGCGTATTTTTCAAAGAAGCTTTCTTCACGAATGCAGAAACAATCGGTGTATATCCGAGAATTTTATGCCATCACAGAGGCTTTGGCTAAGTTTAGACATTACTTGCTAGGCCATCAGTTCATCATTAAAACAGATCAAAAAAGTTTGAAGGAATTGCTTGAGCAGCAACTACAAACTCCGGAGCAGCAGCAGTGGCTTCCTAAGTTTTTTGGCTATGATTTTACTATACATTATAAGCCTGGAAAAGAAAACATTCCAGCTGATGCATTGTCTCGAAGCTGTTTGATGGCTTGGTCTGAGTCAAATTTTAAATGGCTGGAACAAATTCCTCATATGACAAAGAAGGATGTTGATTTGAGCAAGTTACTACTGCAGCATAAACAAGGCACTTTACCTATTCAGTAGTTTGTGGTTAAAGATGGCCTACTTTTCAAGAGTGGCCGATTAATGATACCAAATGACATTAAATTGAAGAATCAACTTTTACAAGAGTTTCATGATTCTAAGGTGGGGGATCACGCTGGCACTACTAAGACTATAGCCCGCATTTGCAATCAGTTTTATTGGCCAAAGATGCAGGAAGATATAAAGCAGTACATTAGACAGTGCAGCATTTGCCAACAAG
The DNA here is from genome assembly GCF_000741045.1 of Vigna radiata var. radiata. Lineage (NCBI taxonomy): Eukaryota > Viridiplantae > Streptophyta > Magnoliopsida > Fabales > Fabaceae > Vigna > Vigna radiata. Next base: position 36,747,489 of record NC_028355.1, on the reverse strand, counting down.
CTAAGGTGGCTCAAGCTTTGCCGAATGGGTTATTACAACCATTGCCTATACCTCAACAAATTTGGGAGGATATAGCTATGGATTTCATTACACATCTTCCTCCTTCACATGGTTTTTCTGTCATCATGGTGGTAATTGATAGACTTTCCAAGTTTGGGCATTTCATTCCCTTGAAAGCAGAGTATAATAGTAAAACAGTGGTAGACGCCTTCATTCATAATGTGGCAAAGATTCATGGTTTTCCTAGAACCATTTTTTCGGATCGAGATAGGGTTTTTATGAGCTCTTTTTGGCAACATCTCTTCAAAGCTCAAGGCACTACTTTGGCCATGAGTTCGGCATATCACCCTTAAAGTGATGGCCAAACTGAGATCCTTAACAAGACATTGGAGTTGTATTTGCGGTGCTATGTTTTTGACAGTCCAAAGCTATGGTATGCTATGCTTTCGTGGGCACAATATTGGTATAACTCTTCTTACCATCACAGTATTAAAATGAGTCCCTTCAAAGTTGTTTTTGGTCGGGATACCCCTGTGGTTATTCCTTATGAAGTAAATGTTAAAGATCCTCCTTCTATTCAAGAATCTCTCAGTAATAGGGACAAACTGCTGAAACAGCTCAAGCAAAATCTCCTCCGAGCTCAAAATTATATGAAATTTCAAGCTGATAAGAAAAGAAAATATCTGCAATTGCAAATTGGTGATTTTGTTTTAGTGAAATTGCAGCCATATAGACAAAACTCGGTGGATCTGAGAAAGAATCAGAAACTAAGCATGCGATTCTTTGGTCCATTTGAAGTACTGGAGAAGATCGGTGCAGTAGCTTACCGGTTAAAGCTGCCTGAGACAGCCAGAATTCATCCTGTTTTTCACATTTCTTTGCTGAAAAAGTTTGTGGGAAATCAGTCTCAACCATACTTGCCCTTACCCTTGACCACCAATGAGTTTGGACCTATTATAAGTCCAATGAAAGTGCTTGATACAAGAGTAATCAAGCGTAATTCCCAGGACATCCAACAAGTGTTGGTTCAATGGCACTCTACTGCACCCAAGGAAGCTACTTGGCAGGATGTTACTGAGTTTCAGCAAGCTTATCCTTCCTTCAACCTTGAGGACAAGGTTGCTTATAAAGGGAAGGGTATTGTAACAAGTGAAGGAGACGTAGAGGAAATTGCAGCTGCTGGCACAGAACACGTGGAAAGAAACACTGTGAGAGGGGACACGTGTAAAGAGAGT
>NC_028355.1:36742303-36743914 GCF_000741045.1 Vigna radiata var. radiata | reverse complement strand
TTTAGTCTTAAAATACAATTCAAAAGTACAAAAATACAAAATAAATTACTTTCTAATATCAAATATTTTTGTTTCTTATTCACTTATAATATTAAAGTCTTAAATGGATAAATCTACAATATTTTATTCTCTTAAAATATCTTCTTTATCCCTATCTATAATATAATAAAAAAATGTTACCTAATGGTATTGAAACAATAAGTAATAAGTACTTAAATTAATTTCATAGTACTAACAATAATGTTATTTGTTAGTTCAAAATCATGAAATTCACTAGCAACCTGTAGTCATTGAAATGTTAAGAACATCATAAGCCGTGTTAGACAAGTTTGGATAATGATTTCGACAATTCATTCAATAATTCAATACATCCAACTTATAAAAAACCTTTGGATCAATATTCCCTTAATCTAAATAAATATCCAATTCAAACTTTATGGTGTAATTAGATTGTTGGCTCAAATAATCAACATATTAAGATATCATGAAAAAACTTTAATATATCATTCGTAAATACGAAATAAAATAAAGAAAATTGAGAATTAAAAACTTACATCAAATGCATTCATCACCGACTTTAGTAAAAGAAGCTTGTTGTGTTAGAGGAGAAACTTGNGGANTTANTATTTGATTTATTTGAATTTAATTTAACACATTTTTCAAATAACTTATACATGTTATGCTTTAAAACATTAATCTTTTCTTTACAAATAGAATGATTAATCTTTGAGTAACAAAACCAAATTGCTTCAAACTTCATACAAGAATCAAGAATAATCCCAATAGCAAAAATGTCAAAATAGTTATTCCAATACCTACTAAACTTGTTCATCGTACTCAAGAACATATCTTTAATCGTAAGTTCTACCACCTTTCTAGATATTTTATTTTTTTTCTTGGTCTTACAAAGACATCCATGATGGCTATTGGAGAATCATATCTCTCATAGTTGAAACCAATTTTATTTTGCACTGCTTGAAGAAAGAAATTGAACATGTTATGTGGTGGTTGAAATCTATTTCATCAGTGTAGGAATCGATTCTGTTGTGCTTGAAACCTGTTATGTTGTGGTGGTTGAAACCAATTCCAGAATGTGAGAATCAATTCCTTTCTATATNTTTATTTATTTCAATTAATATTTTTTAAAATTTTATTCATTAAAAAGATTCTAAAATAATTTTAACTTATTTAAATATAATTTTATATTACTTTTAAGAATAATTTGGTAATCTTACTTTTCAATCCGTTAAAACTTTTTTAAATTCGTCANATCAATCAAATTTTTCATAATTTTTACTTTCAAATTTACTGCACCATCAAATTCAAATTCTTTAAAATAATACTATAAACTTCACTTTCACCATTAAACCTTCATTGTATGTTTCAAATTATAAAATATGTTTCGTATTATAAAACATTTCAATTAAAAGGAATTCATAGAAATAGTCAAAAGATTTAATCCAAATAAGAATGAGATATTATCAGAACAATTATTCCTGTAATTTTCTTAAAAGATGTTGAATATTTTAAAATATATTTGTAGATTCAATAATACCTTTCAAAATATATAATTTAAAATATTTTTTTTATATATTTTGAATTGAGTGTTAT
>NC_028355.1:36738377-36741828 GCF_000741045.1 Vigna radiata var. radiata | reverse complement strand
GAAACATTCTATAAAAAAAATATTAATAAAAAGTACAAATATTTTTATTATAATTTTCAAATAAAGAATAATTTAGAAATTGAAAGTTTAGTGGATATGAAAAGAAAAAAAAAAAAAAAAAGGAGATGCAAGAAGAAATGATCGTACACCTTATTAAAATCATAATAAAATTTCATGCACTTCTTTAATATTTTTCAGTTGCATGGGTTATTAACTTTGATTTTTCAAACACCCACTGGTACCGGAAAACATGAGGTCGAAAGGTTTTCATACCTAAAACTAGCCAGTTTTATTAATTTGTCAGTATCAATAGAGCTGTCAATTTTCTCTGAAGCCCCAGGGCTAGCCCCGGCCCCTTTAATATTTAGTCCACTTTTCATGACCCACACTTTAGGGGGCTTTTTTAAAGCCCCCAGCCCTCAAAACCCATTAAATGGGGGTTGTGAATGATTCAGGGTCGGGTTAGCCCCCCTAGCCCCAAAAGTATTTCCATTTCTTCTTAAGTGGCCACTTCGCTAAGAGCTTGCAGCAAGGGCAGCACACACAGGTGACGACGGTAGACGGCAGCGCACGGCGATGGTACAAGTGACGATAGCACACAGTGGAGTCAACGGCGGCACTTGACGGCCTCCCCCTCACTCTCGCCGCCCCTCCCTCCACCTTCTCCCACCGTCTCCCCCCGCCATGTTGGACCTCGGAGGAAACCTCCACCCTCATCGACGCCTACCGCAACAAATGGTACTCCTTCGGCCGCACCAACCTCAGCCACCCATTGGCAAGAGGTCGCCGATGTCGTCACTGCCCAATGCCTCAACGCTTCCCTCACTGCCAAAACCGCCGTCCAGTGCCGCCACAAAATGGAAAAACTCCACAAACGCCAACGCCTCCGCTCCCTCCCCCTCGCGTCATCAACAACTCATCCACCGCTTCACCCTCCTCCTGGGTTCATATCAAATCCATGCAAAAACTTACCTTATTATTTTGTTTTTTCTTTAAAATACTTTTAATTTTGACTATCATGAAGGTTGTTTGATCTGATTTTGTTCTTACTGTTCTTAATGACTTTCTTACTTGATACATTCTCCAAGTCTAAAGATTTATTGTCTGGGTTTTATTTTTTAAAAATTGTCAATTGAGAATAACATGTTGAATGCTGCAATATTGCTTACTCCTATGTGGATTATGATTATTATTACCACCTTTGCAGCTTCAGTTTAATTGCGGTGTTGGTTATTTTCAGAATATAGCAAAAAGAAGAATCTGTTACAAGCATTGCGTTGCTTCGGAGGTTTCTTTCCTTCTTTTTGTAGCTTCATACACTATGAAAAAGATCTTTTAAAAAATATAATGCTCTCATTTAGTGTTATCATGTGAATGTAATACTGTTGACATGGATTTTGCAGGTTAATTTCCAAAAGAAGTATTCCCCATTATATACTTCATTACCAGTAAGTTTAATTTGTGTTGGAACTTCTTTCTTTGTAGTTTATTTAGTTGCATTTTTAAAGATGTTTGGTTTTACCGTATGTCTATGGATTGTTTCAGACTTAACGTTTATGTACAATCTGCTTATTTGGTTACTTGATCTAGTTTGTTCCTGTATTCTATTTCAGAGGGTCAAGCAAGTAAGTAAGAGGCTAATTTGTGTTGTTGCCAGAGAGGATTTACCAAAGCAAGTTGAAGAATCTAATATGAAGACACCAAAGGAAATATTCTTAAAGGAATATAAAATGCCTGATTACTACTTTGACAATGTAAGTTTATAGGAGTTTTCATTCATGTTGTTGCTACTTTTAAAATTTTATTGATTCCTTTTGCCTCTGCCACACGTTACAGTACCACTAAGTTTTGCTGCTACCATGACAATTATATTATATATATTGTTTAAAATAAATTTGGACTAGGGCTGTTCTTTTTATGAAACGGTGTAGTAGTTTTCATTCATTTAATATATCTGCATAGCTTGTCACAATAACATCTTGCAATTGTTTTAAATACTTTTCTTGGATTAAAACTCATACATCTTGTTTTAATAATTTGCCATTTGTCTCAAGTTGCTTTGACTTCCACCTAGCTCTCTTGTTGTAAAACCATATAGCAATTTGTCTTGGCTGCAATTCAAGGTATTTTGCCAGCTGCAACTTCTTTCTAGGCTCTAGCCTTGACTCTGTCTCAAACATGGTTTCCATTGATGTGATTTGATCTTCACTGAACATTGTTTCTTGATGGGGTGGTGCTGCTGCTGGTGTAAGTTTTTGCCTCTGAATCCTCTGCTGAATAAGTATATTCCATGTTGTGTAACACTCTCACACTTGCTGCTAGCTGAGACTAAAGGGCCTTGAGTTGAAGATAGGTGAATTAGGTGATAGAGAATTTTTTTAGAGATTGTATGTGTGCGTATGTGTTATTTTTGATATGCAAGTATCAATTAGCTTTTTCTTATTAGAGTTAAGTCCCCAATTGCTGGCTTTGTATCCAAAACTCATTGTTTTGTATAAATTCTGCATTCTGTTATGTTATTGTAGCATAAAATTTTTGTTTTTCTCTGTTTTTATATCTGTTTTTGGACCATAAATTTTTTCTTAAGCCCCAACCCCTAAAAGCCCCAAGAAAGGGGTTGGGATTGAATCAGGGCCGGGTCAACCCCCCTAACCCCCAACTTCAGTTTCTTTTGTGCGAACGCTGAAGCATTCCCATTTACTACTGAAGAAACGTTTGTTTACGAGCTCGACGGCACAGCATCTTCAACCTCAAAATTTGCAAGAACGGCAAAACCTAATTCGACCATTCTCTCAATCATGCTCTTGCTTGTGATTTCACACTGTCGATTTTGTAGGTACCCATTTCCTTTCTCACCTACTTCATGATTATTTGCCTCTCTGATTTAGGTTTTACTTATGAAATTAACCCGATTTTGAACTGAACAAGAGAAGAACCTAGAAAAATCAAAAGAACCTAGAAAAATCAGAAGTTGTATATTTATAGCATATGCCATCTAAATTAATGTTTTTCGTGATATCTAATAATGTTATTGGTGAGATGATTTTAGTAAACTGAAAAGGGTGAGAATAAATTTTTGGACCCACAATCTGATTTTGGAGTTTGGTCCGTTTGATGAGTGGCTCCCAGATGATGATTAATGGTGATATATGGCTAGGTGGATTTTGTGATATATGCTTAATTGAATTTTCACTTTCTTGCTTCTCCAAACGCACCCATTTATTTCGTTTTTGAAATTTGAAAGGGACTCTTTAGAANAAGTGCAACTGCATCTGTTTCATTATTTCAGTGTAAATGGCACCATGTTTTTTGCGTTAAAAGTTTCAACCCATGTGATTCTCCTCCTAATAAACACAATCACTTTTATTGGTCAGTGTCGTTTGTGTGTTTAATAGTTTCTTGATTTTTGAGGTATAATTGGTGCTTGAAGAGAAGAGTTCTCGGTATTATA
>NC_028355.1:36732393-36736887 GCF_000741045.1 Vigna radiata var. radiata | reverse complement strand
AATTAATGATAAAATGAATTAACCTGATGCATAAATAGAATTGCATGTTGATCCTGGTAGCCCTATTCTGTCTAATTACAGTTATAGAAAATATGTTATATATATTTAGAAAAAGAACATTTGCTACTGACATTCATGTAAGATTTTAGTTTGTGAATTTAATTCAATTTATTGATATTTGGCAAGCATAGCATAGTGCCATGTTCCTTTTGCAGGACTCAAACCATCATTAGGACATCTATGGTTCTGTGCCACCGTGTTTTGTACGCCAATCTCATGCATGCCATGATAGATTTGTGAGTTTCTATTTGTTCTGGTAGCACTAAATCTATTTTTTACTTTTCTTATATGCTTCAATGAGGTCTGTGTCATCCATGAATATTTTTCTACAATTATNATCTATAAATTCTTAGAAATTTTGTTATGGATTTGTATGTAGTTAGTGCTTTGCTATTTTATTGAAATTGTGTAATGTTACTTTTAATTTTTTTCCTTCAACTTGCATCTCTGTGGCCAAACTGATTTTTTATTAACATTGATTTTGTGCTGCAGTTGATTGCTACTATTGTTCTTTTTCTTGCTGCAAAGTCAGAGGAAGCTCCATGCCTTTTGAAATTCTAAATCCTATTAGTTTCTGTTGTTGTTAATGTAACACCGAATTGGTTAAACAACTGCATTTGATTGAGTGGTATTAGAGATTATCTTCATTTGATTCTTTTAGAAATTTGTAAAAAGAAAAGTCCATGGACTGACCCTGGCTCATAGGGCTTTAGGGCTTTTTAGCCCTGTGGGCTGTTTTAATAAAATATTTTTTTGGCCCTGTGAATTTTTTTGGCCCCAACCCACATGGGTTAGGGCCAGGGCCTATTAAATTGGCTAATTTTTTAGCTCTAAAGTTTTAATAAATAAAAGTGTGAAAAGTATGTTAAAGCAAGTACAATTCATACATAAGTATTGTGAAATGAAAATGTACTTTCAACCAAGATAACACGACGGAAACAAGCAATTGACCACAAAGAATTAAAATTTCTTCAATCTTCCACCTCCTACATATACAATGCAAGTGTATCAAAATTGGTTAACAAGGCTTCATCATACACTCCTTTTGCATTTTTAACAAACAAACTTACAAGCAAAACGATTTACACACAATGTGGTTGATCAAACTCTACCACCTTGCCTACCCTAAACAACTCCACCTGCTTGCCAATTCTCCACCACCTTGATGCAGCTTAAAGCACGTTGCTCTACCACGATTAGCGTAGTTCAGGCTTTATTAATGAAGGGAACAAGACAAAAGATAACAATAGCACCAACCAACCTTTACAACAAAATGCAAAAGATGTTAACAACCTTCTCAAGCACGATTCCGATATTTATAGAATATGTGTAGCTTCCAACTCCCAGTTAACGCATAACTCCTTCACCTGAAACACAAACATAAGAAAGGGTGAGGCTGCTGCATGCTAGTGCATCCTCACCTTCGTAACGCGTGCTGCATGGTTCACCCTGCATGCATCCAGTCTGAATCATCCACCCTCCACCATCCTCCAGAAGAAGAAGAAATTATGATGATGAGCATAACCAGATACAAGTTTGTGTGAAGAAGAACGCGTATCCGGATACAAACTTTTGTGAAGAAGATCAACCATATCTAGATAGAAGTGTGTGGGTAACCAGATACAACTTGGTGGCTTTTTCATGGCTTCTGCGTAACCGGATACAGCCTGCATAACCGGATACAACTTTCTTCTTCGTCTTCTTCGTCACCGAGCACCGAGCTTGCAGCCGACCACCTCCTTTCTTCATCTTCCACCAAAGCTTCTTCATCTATCGGAGCCTGCAAATATTATAACAACAACCCATATAGAAACAACAAAACACTCCTATGATCCTCACCTCAATTCAGATTCCAGGTTTCTCTTCGTTCTTCTCTACGGCACTCAACGTATGCACAAGATGTTCTCCTTCTTCTCGGTGAAACAACACAGGAACCACATACCACATATTTATTAGTCAAAAAGCTTGGCTATGTATTGTCAATGTTGTTGCATGAAGGAATCTGTTCAGTGTTTGGAAGGCTGGAATCTTCACTATTACATGGCTGAATGAAGCAGAACGTCAGGCTGGAATCTTCACTATTCCATGGCATAGCTGAATCAAGCAGAACGTCAGGAATCTGCACTGTAGGCTCGTGAATACACAGTGAAAGCTGGTGCAAGTGGGTGAGGGCAACTGAGAAATATTGAAAATGAAGAGGGCATTTTAGACAAATCCTGATTAATCCCTCCAAATATTCGCACATTTGTGGGTGAATGAACAGTGTGCTAATCTCGCAATCACCTTCAAACTATCGCTCACAATTCAGCGAAAGTGAATAGAAAATTACTTCCCAGTGAACAAGCCTTATGTTTTTTCAAACTTGTCCAAAAGATCAAAGCTATTTTGATAGCTCTACACCAAACCATAACTTTTGAATTTTTTTAGAATAAATTTTCTGAAACATGAAATGTGTTTTTCCAAAACAAATTATCTCTCTTCTTCTCATTCCTTTGCAGTGAAAAACGGAGGTATAATTGCGATGATGCAGTGACGGCAATTGCGGTGATATATTATAAAAAGATAAAATAATCACTTCGAAAACTATGAGGACACGATAGAAATTATGGAGGTGTATGAAGAAAAAGCCTTCATCCCATTGCTCATATTTGTGGGCCAAACTTCATAATATTCTTATAAAGGTGACTTCCGGATTATGAATCCCGAAGAGGCACAAAATTTTTCAAAATAATATTTCTGAAACAATTTTTCGAATCAAAATTCCCGAAAAGAAATTTTTTAAATGATATTTTCGGAATAAAACATCTGCAACATATTTTCTTTCGAAAGATTTTCAGAATATATTTTTTAAAGGCTTCAATATTAATATATTAATTCTCAAATTTTTTTGAGTTTGTTTAATTCATTTTTAATATATATATTTTTTTAATTTGATCTTATTTATTATTAATTTAGTTTTTTTCTAATTTAATTTGAATGATTGACAGACCACGAATTATGTATGTCATGAATCAATTTATGATTTTTTTCTATTTTTCAATTTAGAAAAAAAAAATGTCTACGTATTAATTCATGTCATCTAACAGTAACAATATCACTTGCATAATGTCAATATTTTATATTCAATTTAATTCATATACTCACTATTTTTATTTAATTTAATTTATTTTTTTAAATTAATCCATTTTTTCTCTTCCCAAATTAAAATTCAATTTAATTTTTATTTAATATTGTATTGTTAACATTTTTATTAAATATCTTTGTCTAAGATTATAGAGTTTAAAATTAGAATGAAAATTTCAAGAGTGAAAACTATTATCATTGCTTTAAAATTTTAAGTCGCTAAAAACCACATAAAATATTAAATAAAAGTTAAAATTAAAATTAACACATTTTATAGTATTACAAGAAATAATTATAATTATTATTTATGATAAAGAAACAAAGAAAAGAAAATATTAAAATATTTATTTTTATAAAAATACAATATATATATATATATATATATATATATATATATATATATATATATATGGGGTTTGCTAACTTGCGTACGCCTGTTTTTCAGTTGGTACATTTTAGCAATGTGTACCGGGTTTCAGTAGACAAAAATACCCATATATATCATGAATGCTAAGTTTTAAGGTTAAGGGTATTTTAATAATTTTCATTCTCAAAATTAAAAAAATAAAAAAAGAAACCCCAAACTCATATCCATCTCTCTCATTCCTCTCAACCATCTCTCTTTCATCTCTTTCACTCCAACCTTTTTCTCTGTCATCCCTACTCTAGCTCTAATTGAAAAAATCAGAAACACTTGCCTTATTTTAATAATTTTCATTCTCAAAACTAAAAAAAGAAAACCCCAAACCCTTACTCACCTCCTTCATTCCTCTCAACCCTTTCTCCTTCATCTCTCTCACTCAAACATTTTCTCTGTCATCTCTGCATTAGCCCCAACTAAAAAAACATTCATTATTAAACGACTTACTTTTGTAAAGAGTTGAGTCATATTCACCTTTCGAAAAAAGTTCATTCAAAATCTCTTTAATTTCATTATCTTCACTATATATATTACAGCCGACAGATACAACTTGCACCAAGACTTATGAGCATCTTTCCTTTACATTCCTTTACATTTTGAGACTACTACGTAACATTGCTCTGTGGCCATTTAATTTTTTTGGTAGAAATTCATTAACTTGTTTTCCTTTACTAAAGAAAAAAAACAAATCAAGATATAATAAAATTCTCAATTATAAAATCAAACAATAAAAATTCTAAATCTTGAAATTTTATTTATAATTATATAAAGAAAAAATTAGGTGCTTTAATAACGAGTGTTTTTTAATTATGTAAGTATTATTATAATTATATAAAGAAAAATTATGTAAGTATTTTTTTTCTCTAACTATTTTATTTAATAATGAGTGT
>NC_028355.1:36708253-36731614 GCF_000741045.1 Vigna radiata var. radiata | reverse complement strand
TTAGTGAGTTTTTTTTAGATATGACAATTCAACATCCATAGATGATGAAATTAGAGAGGTTAGTGAAGATGATGAAATTGAAGAGATCTTGAACGAACTTTTGCTGGAAGGCGAATATGCCAATGATTCAACTTTTTACAAAGACAAATTGTTTAACAAGGAATGTTTTTTTTTTCAATTGAGGTTATAATAGGAATGACAGAGAGAATTAGAGTGAGAGAGATGAAAGAGAAAGGGTTTAGAGAAATGATAGATATGAGTAAGGATTTGGGGTTTCTTGTTTTTTTAGTTTTGATAATGAAAATGGTTGAAATACCTTGACCTTAAAACTTAAAATCATGATATACAATGTATTTTTGTCTTCTAAAATCTAGTACACATAACTAAAATGTAGCAACTAAAAAAAGAATATATATATATATATATATATATATATATATATATATATATAATTTTAATAATTTTATTTTACAATCCGCTAATGACATTTTTATTTAATAAATGATGTGATTTTTAATATTTTATGGAATTTTTAATCTCTTTAAAATTTAAATCAATAGTGTTAGTCTCATCTTTAACATTTTTGTTCTATTTTTAAATTAACTTTAACCCAAAATTATAAATATTTAATAAAATATAAAATTATAATAAAAATATTAGTATAATATTTAGTTAATAATTAAATAAGATCTTCACGTGAAAAGAGACAAAATTACTCAATTAAATAGAAAAGCGATAATAAGAAATGGATTGGACAAAATAACAAATAGGCTTAATACCTCATTTGGTCCTCTAGTTTGTCAACTTATCTCATTTTGGTCCTCTATTTTGCAACCGTCTCAATTTAGTCACAAATTTTGCAAAAATGAACAAATTTCATCACATCCGTTAAGTGGTAGCAGACGGCGTTAAATGTTGTCCACGTGTTGGAATGAGAATGTGGTGAGGTGTTATTTTTTTTTTAAGTGGCAATTGGGATTTAGGAATTTAGGGATATTAAAAATTGAATCACTTTTGAATGGGGTTCTTGATGTTGCATGAATCGAAATCCTCCTTCTTTACCACCACAACTGAATCTATGCCTTTGTTGTACTTGAAATCTTCATGCGTGCAATAAAAAATAGTGAGAATCAATCTTGTACACTAAAACAAGACACCCTTAACAGAATTTAATATGTTTTAACTCATGATTGAAACAGAACTTGAAACCAGGTTCTGTGTTGTTTTACACATAATAAATTAGATGAAAATCAGATGACTCAGATCCATATCAATGTTTCTAATTGAATCTGTTTATCAAGGTTCGATCTTTGTGTTTAAATGTGTGGAAAAACTAGATCACAAGAAACTCAGATGACAGAAACTCTGAAAAGAAGAGAAAATTTCATTCTTTTAAAAAGAGTTTGAATGAAAATGCTGAGAGAGATTGGACTCATGGAGAGTATCGTTGAGTTGAAATCTGTTCCTCTGAGCCCAGTGGTTATAGTCTTCGGAAGGCTTGGCCACCCCCATCTCTTCCACCAACATCATATTGCCTTGCCTCAGCTTGAAAGTTTGATGATGATGACGCAACAAGAAGCAGCGTAGGAATCATCGAAAACAAAAGACCCAGAAACGCCATTTCAAATGATGTCGGAAAAAGATTATGAACTGAAAGAGAGAGTGAGTGAAAGGTATTTGCTGGCATTATATAGAAAGAAGAGAAGAGTGTGTTGAGAGAAAGTGAACGTTTTGTGTCACCAGTAGCCTGGATTGACTTCGTCTTCTCCAACAATGAAATGCGCCAATGTCTCTGGCTTCCTCTCGCAAGCACTTCAAGAAATCCCCAAACTCAAATTCTCGAATCCCTAATTCCCAATTATCAGTTGCTCTGATTTTTTAATACCCCTAAATCCCTAAATTACTAAATCCCTAATTATTAAATCCCAATTGCCACGTAAAATAAAAAATAACACCTCATCACATTCTCATTCCAACACCTGTCCAACACGTCATCAACACTTAACACTGTTTGATAAGACTTAACGGATGTGATGAAATTTGTTCATTTTTGCAAAATTTGTGACTAAATTGAGACGGTTGCAAAATAGAGGACCAAAATGAGATAAGTTGACAAACTAGAGGACCAAATGAGGTATTAAGCCTAAATTTAAAAAAAAATAAGTTGACAAACTAGAGGACCAAATGAGGTATTAAGCCTAACAAATATAAAACAATGACACGGGATACCTGACGTGTGTTACTATTACATCAAACGATGAATTGAAATATATATTTTTTTAAATTAGAAAAAAAACAAAAAAAAACAAAAAACTTATATATAACATATATTATTTATTTAATGTCTATTAATTATTTAAAGAGTATTATAAAAATGACAAAATTAAATCAAGTTAATTTAAATTTTAAAATCAAATTAAAAAAATATATTATAACTGAATTAAACAACGAGACAATGATATTTAGGTATGGTATAAGGATGGTTAAGGTCGTTATCGCAGTGGTGGCGGCAATGAAAGTGGGAGTGTGATACAGTGAAGGATTTATATTTAGGTATTTTCATTATATTGATTGGGTGCAAAAAGAAATTGATTGGACTGAGGAAGCAATGGGCTTGGCCTTAAACTTATAACCTTAAGGGTGTTGTTCCTCCATCTCCTTATTTTTTTCCCTCTACCTCCCCAACTTTCAGTTTCTTTCTTTTTAATACAAAATTATCCTTTTTCTTTACTTTTTTTATCCTTTTTTCTATTTTTTTTTTTTTACTTTTAATGTTATTTATGAGGGTAAGGTAACCACTGAACCCTAATTTTTACTCTCCTCAGAGCTCCACCTCCCCCTTAGTTTTATTCTGCTGACAGCCCACCTCCCCCAAATTTTAAGTTCCGCCTCTTCTTCTTCCACGTTCGTCGTGACTTTTTTTTTTCTCTTGTTGACTTCTCTTTCAAAATCTCTAAACTCTAACTTTGCTTTCCATAGTGGTGTGGTGCGGTGGTGTTGGGATGTTGGGGTTTCGGTGGTAGTGGTGGGCATTAGTGGTGCATGGTGCGTGGTGCGGTGGTGTTTCTGCATAACACGTGTGTTCCCATGAACAACGTCTCTGAAGCTGCATATGGAGCTGCAAAAGAAGACCCTATCTTTGAGTACCCTTTTGAAGGGTCATGAACCCTCGACCCTTCCATCTACTTGCAGGTTAAGAGGTTTTTGATTTGATCCCATGAAGAAGCTGCTTTCTGTTTAGGGGTGGTGGAGTGCTCAAGCGAGGAAGTTAAGAGAGCCATGAAAGAGAGTTTTGTGAAACAAAATGGTAATTCTCTCTCTGTGTTTCATACAATGAAAAAAGGTTGTCTTTTGAAGTTATGATTTTTTCTTTTTTGTGTATAAATGAGAGACAATGTTGGGAATCTAATAAATAAGTATACGTGTTCCTTCCTCTTCCTTCATTCGTATATTCTCTCTCCACTTTAAAGAATTTAATAGAGGGTCGTGGGGTGCTTGTCATTCAACTAAAAATTTATGGTATGAGATGGAAGATTTGAATTTCTCAGTTAGAAATTGGGTTTGATTTTATTTGTGAAAGTGTAATTGCATGTCTCCAAATGAATAAAAAAAATATTTGATACTTTTTTAATATATCAGGTGAACACTTCTATAATAATTTAATTGTTATGAGAAAAGGAATTTGACAAGATGTGGTGAATGGAAAGGTGGCGCATTGATTCGTCTGCCATTAATGGAATATAAACAATACTTGTTCCATTGCATATTTCTAGGTACCGATTGCAATTTTGCATTTTAAAAATGGAAACTGACATTCGTTTTTATCTGAAACGGTCATTGTCATCCGTTAACGGATATTCATATTGGTTTAAAGATTTTTACAAATTGAAATTCTTCATCCCTTCAACAATTCTTTTGAGTAACATGTTACTCACCATGAAAGAACAATGAATGTAAAAGAGAATGAAATATCTTGTATTCTAAAACTGAGTAAAAATTATAAAACTTTAACCCTAAAAATAGAAAGGGTAAATTAGAAATAGAAAAATAGATTGAGGGTTAAAAAAGGAAGGGGGGGTGGACGAAGAAAACGGGGAGGTGCAGGGAGTAACGCCCTAACCTTAACCATCCTTTACAACGAGACAAAAGCCTAAGCAATTGGATAATGTTAACAAAGAAAATGTTGTGGATTGGGCTACCTGTCTTACCCCCTTAAGGTCACAATTCAATTCAATTTCTTTTGGATCAAAGGGTATATTTGAGTTACCAACAAAAAGAACAAAAAAAAAGTGAAAAGGAAAAGAATATATGCCATTTTTGCTTTCCTTTTCTTTATTTTTTTCTTTTCTTTTCTTTTCTTTTCTTTTCTTTCCTTGTTTTGAAAGGTACTTCGAGGAAATGTGGAGAGAATTTGAAAGATGATTGTTCATAGTTATTCATTCCAAGGAATCTATACATCTTATGTTTAATATGTAATTTGAATATAATCTATTTTTTACTTAAATAAATGCACACCGCAAATATAGCCAACAAAACCTATCTAATCAACAAAACATTCATTGTTAATATGTGATTAGTTCAATGGAAACTGAATTCAAATTTCTTAAAAAATGTTGCAAATAATGTTTACCTAGACCTATAAGAATTACTAATTAGAAATACATTCATTTTGATATCAGAAAGGAAAACCTAACTCTAAACTCATTCTAATGCAACTTTTGGTATGAAAAATTTTAATTTGAAAGTAAATTCTTAAAATATAGAGAAAAAGAAAGTAGTGGAGGTTGTTTAATTATAAAAAAAATAAAATAAATAAAATTGCCAAAGAAGGTGGGTTTGGTGATACCAACAAAATAAAGTCAAAGGGCATCCTCATTTAGGGGTTAATTATTATTTGTAGGTCGAATTTGATTATTTATAAACGAAGTTAATTATAATTATTGTGAAGCATCTTGGGTTGACAAAGTGCCTAGAGTTAAGTGAAATAATCTACATTTGAGATTGCTTAATAATAACAATTGAAGGTGTTTACTTATATAGTACTTAACTAGATTCTTCATTAATTAAAGAAATAGAAAAGAGAGAGAAGGGTGATTTAAGGTCATTAATTTTTCATATTCAAAGATAATATATAGTCTTAAAATACTCTTCATTGGGTCCAAAACTTGATTCTCTTAGAAATGAATTGAAATTAAAAAGAGAAAAGGAAAGTGCAATACATAATATGATTGTTTGAAGACAAGCAAACAGCACTTATCATACATGCCAGCAAGGTCATGCAGAGGATGTTACTTTTAGAAATTTATCTGAGAAATATAAAGCCATTGAAAGTAAGTTTTATTTATTGGTTCCATGGAAAATGGGTGTATTAATTACTTTAGAAATGTCAACTATTAAAAAGAGAAGAGCATGTGAAAAAGGGTTATGATGGATGTGGCTATGGTGGACGGTGCCATCATCATGCTAGCCTATGAAAATCCCATCTTTTATAACCTTACTTCTCAAGACTTATCATAACAAACCTTTGTCCCAAAAAAAGGTTGTAACATAAAAATAATAATAATAAAGAAAACAAAGAAAAAGGTTACGAGGTTCATGCCAAAATAGCATAATGACCATTAATCTTTATTAAGTTATAAGATCATCTTTAACAAAAATTTGGAGTTTATCTCCTAGGATTATTCACTTTACCACGTTTGAGAGAAAAGGGTAACTTTGCTTTGAACGATTTCATATTCGGAAAAAATCCCTTTAACAATTCTTTTTTAACAACTTTTTGAGATCAGTTTGTAATTGGTCCGTTTCATATATTCTTTTAGAATAAATTTAAACAGACCAATAAAATGGTGACACATATCCTGTTATCAAAAAGTTGTTAAAAAAGAGTTGTTAAAATATCATTATCCTTCATATTCTATATCAACCAAGCAAATATCATTTTCTATGAAAACAAAAAACAAAAAAACGTGTTTGTTAGGATTCTACTTAGGCCACAATTATTTGGTGTACACACGTGTGTGTAAATTTTGAGCCTTACTCTTTTTTTTCTTCACAATTTTGAAAGAAAAATTAAGTGATAATCAGGGGAATATATATATATATATATATATATATATATATATAATATGGATGTGATAGAGGAAGAGGTATGTATATTTACTAGGTATTTGTTTATATATTATTATCTTTAGAAAAATTATCACGGTAAAAATAGATTAAATTAGAGAATCCCGTAATTTCTTAGGATTTTTTTTAAACAAATATTGTAATTTAAAAATTATGGGTAATTTATTATAATTTTAGAATAGAAATTTTATCCTTATGGTCACCTAATTATTTGTAAAGAACGGATTTCTTCTATCTTATATGTAAGAACCAATTTATGATATTTAACCTATAAAATATTATGTTTAAAAAAAATGTATAAATAGATAACGAAATTAAAGGATAAGAAATATTTGTTCGTGTCCTTATAAATTTTAAATGGCACGTAATTTAGAATAAGTTAAAATTAAAATTAATTGTTTAGGTATATTTTAATATGGTAACACTCATAATTAAACCTCGCTTATATTTATATCAACATAAATATAATATACATTAAATGGTATTTGAATGGTGGAATTAGTATATATAGAATGTTTAGATTGAATTGTTATTGTGTTGCCATTGGTTTTTAACGTGATATTTGACTTTGGAATTGCCAATTTGAATTATGCTAAACGTAACATGGAAATCGTGTGTCAAATTTATGAAAATGTGACTTTCAAACTTAGTGGAATGATCAAAATAGTTGACTTTGAAATTGAAATCTATTTTGAGAAATTTTGCATAATTTTTGGTGCCATATCAACGGTTCTTTTAAAGCAAAAGTTCAAATCACACAAAATAGATGTAAATTTTGCGTATAAAAATATATGTATTTAAAAGAGACTAATAAATATAGTTAGTAAATTTTTTCTATAGAAAATTAATTATCGACAAAACTAATGAATATTTTATACTAATGATATGATATGGTGTAGAAAAAAGGGTCTTTTTTTTTTTTTTTTTATGGTTATCTCTTATTATAGTGAATAAAAAAATAGGTCAAAAATTACTCCACAATCAATACTAATAATTATAAACATTATTGTAGAATAATTTTTGACCAATCACATATTGACATGTAATCAATGTTCAAATATTATAAAAAAAATGTTGTCTAAATATCATTATCCAAATAAGATAAGAAAGTTTATGGATAAAGTCCCATTAATGGTAATTTTGAAGAGGACTATTATTTAATTAAAAGTGGAAACGAGGATTGCTTAAATTGGGGCTTTAATTTACCAACTCCATATTTAGAATTTTGTTTCTTTAATTGTATGTGAAGTTATAATAACTCCATATTTGATAATGTCCCATGATGATGCTTTTAATTTTGATGTTTCTTTGCAGGTTAGGTTGCTTTACACGCAAAAAATTTAACAATAGGAGGCTTGCTTTCTTATGCAAGACAAACCCAACATTGTCGTATTGGTCAAACATGATGCCGTTAGACTTACGTTGTACACAAATATATATATTTGAAGTTTTTAGCGTAAATTGTGCTGCTAATAAGGAAATCAAGTATAACAAAGATATCTTGCGGTCAAGTTTATGAACAAAGATATCTATAATGCAAGTTTCTTTACCTAATCTTCAATTATATATTGTGGTAAGTGTTTTGGGCAAACTCTTAAAATTCATTGAAATACTTAATTTATTTGTAACACACACAAAAATTACCAAAATGATGCATATGCAAAACATTAATGCAATCTAAAGAAATTAATATTTTTCTCATTCATTATTTATTTATTTATTTATTTATTTATATATATGATGACTTGAAAGAATAGATTCTTGTGGAAAAGTAATATAGTTTACATTTATTATGAGATAAATTTATGTAAGGAAGAGAGATTAAAAAAAATGGTTATTATATATTAATATTTTCTTTCAAAAACTTTTGAACCGGCCTCAAAAATGGTTATTATATACATATCAACCATTTAAGATGTATGTTAACCTAAATAGGATTATTTCACTAAAACAACGAAAGAAATGTTAATCAAATATTAAGAAACTCTATATATGGTTAATCAAGATCCATATAGAAAAATTCTTATAAATAAGGCACCATTTACATTGAAGACATTTAGTAGAAATTGTTGAATAAATCACGAACAGTATTTTCTGAGACATGTAATTTTATTGTCCTTGTTAAATATAGTAAAAACTATGTATGAGATTAATCTTCCTTGTGTTTAATATACACATAAGTCCACTATTTATAATAGAAGAAATATGGGTTAAGTCCAAAATACAAATAAGAAATAATAATAAACAAACTAAAATAAAAGATAAATATAAAATAAAGATAATATATCTAACACTCCCTCTCAAGCTAGTGCATACAAATCGTATGTACTAAGCTTGTTACTAATATAATCCATAAAGATCTGTTTTTACACTCGAGTGACACCAAATTGCTAATAATTTGCAAGACAACATAGAAGATGAAATATCAACCCAAAAGACTCTCTCGAGCAACAAATCAAGGAGGTTGTTCCATGTAGATCTTTTCTTACAAATTGTCGTTGATGAATGCATTGTTAACATCTAGTGAATAAAGAGGTCATCCTTAGAGAGCCACCACGACTATAAATAAATTAACAAAAGTCATCTTTTCCATGGGAGAAAAAAACATATATGAATGGGTCAAATGTAATGGTGACAAAAGAGAGGTTAAAAGATACGACAGTGGAAGAAGCATGCATGAACAAGAAAGAGAAACCATAAAAAGCCAAGATTCTCCAATCAAGGCACTTGAAAAAGGAAAAAGAAAAACCTTCATGCTCTAAATAGTTTCCTGAGAGGAGACAGGACATGCGACAACACATGATGAACCTAAAAGAGAAAAATGAGCGACTTCGACGCTCTGAATTGCTACTAGACATACCACCATGCACGACGGAAAAAATAGCAAATCCATAACTTCAGAAAGCGCTGAGAGCACGTAGGAGCTTTGATGAAGGCGTTGTTGCTGACATGGTGGTCGTCTGGCAGAGACGATCAAAAGCATGTGATCGTTGGTTGAAACTAGAGCTCCAATAGTGATTGTAGTAGATAATGGCGGTAGACGATGATGCCGTCGGTAGAGGTAGATGGTGTCGTCGTCGATAACGGTGGATGTAGTGACAAAGGCAATAATTTTTTTTCCTCAAAAAAACCTTTAGCTCTTATACCATGTAAGAACTATGTATGAGATTAATCTCCCTTGTGTTGAATATACACATGGGATCTTCTATTTATAATAGAAGAAATATGAGTTAAGCCCAAAATAAAAATAAAAAATAATAACAAACTAACTAAACATAAAAGATAAATATAAAATAAAGATAATATATCTAACCGCCCTTAAGAATTTATCTACGGTGTGTTGCACAAGTTCCCCAAGATACAATAGGTAGTAAGGAACTCTAAAAAGGGTAAAAGAATAAACCCAAGATAAAAGGAGGATAAGAAAAGAAAGGAAGAAAAACTAAGAAGATAACTTGCAGAATAAATTTTTCCCTTAAATAAGGGAATAAAAGCTTTTTTTTTGTTGTGTTTAGAAATGCAGAAAATCCTCTATTTACAAAACATGTTTGCACTTTTGAACGTTGCCCACATTCAAATCCAATGTTTCTTTTGCAATAAATTCTTATTATAAAACAATCTCCTACATTCAAATGCAATATGAGAAAAGAGAAGTCAAAAGATACGATAGTGGAAGAAGCATGCATGAACAAGAGAAATAAACCATGAAAATAAGACACTTGAAAAGGGAAAAGAACAACCCCAATGCTCTAAATAGTTACCTGAAAGAAGACGGGACATGGGTGTATGTACTCCGTGATTGTGTATACTTGTGTAAGTGTGTGTATATATGTGTACTTTAAACTGAATAATAAATGTTTCTTCTTTCTTCTTAATAATGACTATCAATAAATGTAACAAGAGAGTCATCACTTCAATTTATACAAAGATAAAAGCTCAATAGATTAAAGAAAGATTTACACGCTTCTGTAAATTCATTATTCCTATATTACTTGAATGAAAATTATATACAAAGTTCACATAAATTTCTTTTTATGATTATCTGATTGTCACTTAATTGAAACAAGATGTATGTAAATGTGGGGATTGAAATCCTAACCTTACCTTTATATACAACCTATTTCATCCTTATTCTATCTTAGGTTTGACTAAAAAACAAGTGGATTGGATTCAAAAAGTTCAAATTTTGAGATGAGTTTCACATATGTTTTTAGGGTTATTAATCCTAATTTTTAATTTAATTTTCTTGAATTTTTCCTTCAACTTTCTAACTCCGCTTTTATTCAAGATTTTCCTTTAAACCTTTCTTATAGTTTAGATTATTATCTTCTTTTCTTTGAAATTGTTTTTCTGACTTTTTTGTTGTAACTTTTTAAGTTTTTAATTTCATATCAGTGTCAATTTGTTTATATTCTTATTGGGGGACTAATTGAAGTTGGTTCATTATGTATGTTTGTTTTGTTGAATTTTCCATTATTAAAATTTTATTAAAGCTGAAGAATAATCTAACACAAGACTTATAAAAAAAAACACAATATTTATCCAAAAAATTTAATTTCTATCACTTCACCAAATTCAAAATCCAAAAATCCTATAAAATTCTAAAAACACAGTTCACTAAAAGGAAAGAAAAAAAAAACTGCCATTAATGTCACAAAATAACAACAAAGTAACCTTGTTTCTAACCATACTTCTGACTTTTATTTGTGTGTAAAAATAATCAGTAACTATGTTTCTTTCAATTTATAAAAATATCTTTGTAAAGTTCTTAGTCTAAAAGATCAATTGTCACTTTAATTCCATATCCAAATTATTCTGAATCACTCAAGTCGATCTTATAAATTTTTAAGAAATTCGTCTCTATGACTTATTAAACTAAACATAAGTAAAATCCAATTAGAACTTTTAATAATCATAGGACAAAAATTTTAAAAAATATACATATAAAATGAAGCAATTCATTAAACTTTTGTTTTAGTATGGAATGTACTGCATATTTAGTGCAAAAAACTTATAATGATAGGTTAAATAATTTATTAATTTATATGAAACTTTTGCAGGTTAAAAAGACACTTATTTTAAAATGGAAAGGTTTTACCTAATAATTTTATTAATGGGGGACAAAATTTACTGAATGTGGTTTAAGTCAAACCTAACCACCTCTGCATCACTGTATGCACCGATCATGGTGAAAGCATTAGCCATTGTCAACGTTGTTAACTACTTTTCATCTGTCAAATCTTTTCTTACGTAGTAACAGCATTATCTCCAAATTATATTTTTTTAGATTATCATTTCTTAATTGATTCATTTTTACGAGTTTTCTTTTTACTTAACTGAGACAGAAAGAAAAACGATAATCTACTTGAAATGAACATACAAATACAAAAACTAAAAACTAAAGAGAGTTTAAACCTAATTAAAATTATATTGATCATATGATTTTTATGTATCATATTATTTATATAAAAAATTAAAGTGAGCATGTATCTGCAGTCTATTTTGATAAAACCTTCTTATTTTTTTTGACCAGTTTACTTAATTATTTTCTCAGCATAAAATAGTAAAATGCAAAAAGTCTTCCTTCTTTATACTATAAATGCGTAGAGGATAAAACTAATTTTTGGGCTTAGAAATAATAGTTAACTTAGATCCAAAGATTATATTATGATAAAACAACGTTTCTTTTAAAATTTTTTTATAAAGGTAATATTTTGATTCCTAAATGGGTTATGGTAATTTAAATTAATGGATAACCCATTAATTAATTCAATTCTTTATATTATTTGATCAATCCATTTAATCCGTAATGCTTGGTGCAGTGAAAGTAAAACGGAAAAGAAAATAAAAAGAAAAATCGTTTGAATTAATGAAAAAAAAAACGTAAAAAGTGAAAATAAATGAGGTGAAAACATGTGAAAAATTAATTGATGTAACAAAATAAATAAATAAGTTAGATAATATGATAAATTAAAAAAAAAAAACTATTTTTATTTGAAATTTGAAAAAATAAGTATAATTAAAATTAAAAGATGATTAAATATGAAATACTTAATTTATGAAAGTGAAAATAATATTAAAAACTATAATATATATATATATATATATATATATTATTCAAACATATATAAATAATTAAACATAAATCATGTCCAATATAATAAATTTATTGGTATAAGTGGTTTCTATATATTGGATTGTGATTGAGGATATAATATTTTATGCCTTAATACATAATTGATTATATGCATATTCATAATTAATTATGTGACATCCCAAAATATATAACGCTTATATATTTGAAATGTATCAGATCATGATAAAAGAAAACAGTTAAGAGTATTCAAATGATAGTATTAAGGAGTACAATTATCCAAAATATAGAGGGAAATTAAAACTTAATTACAATCTTAAGAGTCTTCCCAAAATACATAGCAACTAAAGGTCTAAGGATGTCTAAGAGTATTTCCAAAATACAATTAAAATAAAAGCTAGAGGTTTGTCAAAATAAAGAAGCTATCTAAACAGAAATTAGTAGGAGTCATAAGAACTAGGAGCTGAGTCTTCTTCAGTCTCCAATGCTTGCTCCAAGGGCACTTCATCTACTTCTGCTCACATCCAAGGATTTGGATGATCATCGCAAGGAGGAAGACAAGCACATACAACACAAACGCAAGGGTAAGCTAGGTTTCTATAAGCAAACCAATTAATTTCAGCCAAGTCAATACAATACAAAACATATCAACATATCAGCATGCAAGACATCATCAGTAATCCAGAACCTAGAAATTTCACTCATATAATAAATCAAATCAATTATCAAATCAAGTTATGACTCTTAGACTCGTCTGGACTTAGAATGAATGTCGATATAGGGCGGGTTGTGCACTTGTGGTGGCCTTTACTGCCTTGCAAGGCCATTGCCAATGGGTTTCACCCTACCACACACAATGTTAGTCCATTACCGCGCAATAGGCCTTCAATGATAGCGCTTACACTGTGACCTCCTACTACTCTCACCACATGTGTCAATTCTCTCTAATTGAGAATGAAAGACCATTAGAGTGTTGGGATAACCCCCAATATGAAAGCCTCTTACATTCATTCTAAACACTAAGTTGATCTCACCTAGAGATCTTATTTTGATACCATTCACAAAATTCAATCAATTCATAGTCCGCTCTTGTTTCATCAAACATAAAATTTTATAGTCATCTAAGTGTATTCATGCTATATTAGCTCATACCAAACCCATATATCATCAACCAAACAAAGGAGAAGAAGAAAAGAAAAGAATCAAAACAGGGTGTTCCACAACTGGGCTGTGAAAGTTTCCGCACCCTGTGGATTTAGCTTGAGAAAATAGAAGGCAAAACAGAGAGTTCCACAACCACAACTCTATGGATTTATGTCAGGAATTTGCAGAATTGAAGCAGAGAAAAGCACATGCAGATTGGGGATTTTTCCATGGGCTGTGATATTTTTCAGAAACAGTTACTAATTTCTTTTATGACTGATTTAAAGAGATCAAGATTAAATAAAAATTGAAGAAAGTTACATAGAGGGAGTAGCCACTCTCCTAAAAAAAGAATTGGTGCAAAATGAGGGGAAAATTTCTAGGAGGATTTATTTGGAAAAGATTTTGAAAATGCAATTGATATATATGATTAAAAAAATGTATCAGAGAGGGGACACACATAAACGTGGATACAACTTCAAAGCTTCTTCTTCTTCTTCTTCTTTTGGTTTCCATCCAACAATTCAATATCATCATAGCATTGAATCCAAACAGTTCATCAACATCAATTTCGCAGTTAACACCAAAACAACCAACAGTCTAGGTTCAAATAGGAAAAAAAACACAAATTTCATATTAACTAAAATCGAAGTTCAACACAACATATTCACATGCAATTTATCATAGTTCTTACTAAATCAAAATCATAAAAATCTAAGAATTTCACAAAATAGCACAAACACCCCAACTTCCCTTACCTCTATTTAAGCAGTGTAGCAACAAAACTCCCTTCTTAGTTCAAGGAGACCCAAGCACGCCCCGTTCACTCTCGAAAATGCTAGAACACCTATTGATCATCAATTGACGATGGAGAACAAGATTTAGAACTAAATAGAAGCTAAATTTGGAAAAAGAAACAAAATGGGTTGCACGCAACAAGCTTGGTTGCATGCTCACATCCCTAAGGTGATTGGAAAAGGGGTTTTTCTTACCAGTTGAAAAATGGAGAAATTAATCGGTTGAAGTTGGAGTTTTCAGCGTCAGGATTTCTTAAGCTTCCTCTGACTATGAAATGGGTGGTTCAGTAGAGAATGGACCTAGAGAGTAGGTGGAGAAAGTTGAAGAAGGGAACGTTAGAGAGAGAGAGAAGTGTTTTTGAGTTATGCACCAGATATGTTTCCCTTTTGCCTTCAATTAAGTGGCTAATATATTTTTAATTATAAAAATTTGGTTTATCCCCTTAATACCCTCATCAGCCCCTTTTGACTTATTTCAGGTTATTACAAATTATATGCTTGAAAGTTAATCACAACTTAATATAAAATTAGCAGTACTTGTAACCACCATGACAAAAATGATAGTTTTAATTAGAGTTAAATATTTAATAACATTAAAGTTTTGTTTTTTGTTTTCTTCATGTTTTTGTTTTTATGTTCATTTTTCCTACTTGAGAGAAACCAATATGTTCTATGTAAACAATTGGTTATCCTTTCCTAAATTATCTATAATAGAAAGGAATGATCTTAATGTAATCTCATAGCAAGCCACAAGGTGTCAACCTAATCAAATTGGTTAGCCACTTTAACTTTGGAAATTTGGTGGTTTTCAATGATTTTGTCACTTTGGACAATAACCTCTACCCTCGTACCTTTTTATATGACTTAAGGATTGTACATTTACGACACCAAAAATATTTAAATCATGTACCATATATTCACCTTGTTCCTAATAGCTGAAATCATCAGGGAATTATCAAACTCACTAAACCAAACCCCTTTAATGATAGGATAATTTGATATTAAAGTACAAGTGACATAAATGAGATAAAGTATGAACATTTTATTTATTAATTTAAAATATAATGAATACAATAACTCAATAATTCAAACTTCATTATCTTTCTAAAATTAAATTTTCTCTACATTTATAAGTTTATCATTCATCTTTTTAAATATGTGTCTTTGCCTCAGTGAAGTTAGGAGAGAGTGGAAGTCATCTTCTTGATCAAATTTGTGTTTAGAGTAAGTTTTTATTTATCTTATTTTGTCTTGATTTAGTTGCATGTGTGTGATTTTCATGTTTTGAGATATGTGTTTGTGTGTGAGGTTTAAAGAGATAAGAATGTTGCTAATCTAGGCTCGTAGTGATGTTTTTAGTTTTATGAAAAAATAGGTCAAAAGATTAGAATAGAGGGTGTTGAGATTGTTGATAGGGGAACATTGGTTTAGCCAAACCTTACAATTTCGGAGCTTCTGGTATTTTATGATGACAACACATAATTAACAACACATGTGTTTATATGTGTTTATATGTGTTTATGTGTTACATGTTCATAGCTTTCATGTTTATGATTATATGAGAACATGTTGGTGTTGTTTTTGTCATTGCATGCACTGTGTTATACATGAGATATTATTTGTGATTGCATAACAAATATTTTGAAAAAGGAAAGCCACATGACCTTTGTTAACTTAAATTATGTGGCAAAACAACAGTTTTAAGTCGACTTCATTATGAAGTAAGCCGATTAAAAGTCGTGGCTTTGCACAAACTTTTTCAAAGTGTGCTGTGAGTATTTTTGGAAAGAAAGTTTTTCAAAACTATGCATCTAACTGTTATGTTTTGAAATTCTGTTATTGCTTGACATATTCTATCTAACGGCTATATTTTTAATATGTTTGACCCAACATTAATTGAGAATCAACTGCATTAATTGTTTAATCAATTAATTGCTTTGACTGTTGATATGTGTTATAACTATTTGAGTATATTCGACTCTATTAGTAGCAAAGTCGACTTAGGAGCGTCAGTTTTTTGGAAAACTATATATAGACGCGAATTTGAATTATGCAGACTTTTTGTGAATCTACAGATTTGATTGATTTGTTTCAGACTAATGATCTCTTGCAGAACATGTGAAAGCTCTAAGAATTCATCAAGAAGACCGTGGTGTTCATCTTTGGTGATTGCTTGACGAGCAAGAATTAGTGTGGCTTGACTGTCTGATCAACCTGCACTTGAGGTGTATGTTTCGTGATCAATTTTTCTCTCAATCTTGTAAAGATTGTTGTTTCCCTGTTGTGACTACAGGAAGAGGACGTGCGGCATTCTGGACTTTGAGGATTGTTCAAAGTATTGAAGGCTACAGTACCACGTGAATCATGTGTTGCTACAGTACTGCTACAGGAAAAATGTAGTACGAGCTACAATACTGCTACAGTGAAATGTAGTACAACTACAATACTGCTACAATAAAATGTAGTACTGCTACAGTATGTCACACCCCAATTAATGTTACCCTTTAGTGGAAGCCACGTGTCACGCCCTCTGGATTTCCCTCGGCTAATGGGAGACAAGGTGTGCAATGCAATTAATTCCCCGTCGTCGCGATCTGTGCGGCTGCTGAGAGAATGATAACTTCTAGATAGTGGAAGACAAGTGGCATGCTGTAAGTGGACCGAACGACCAGCTGGGTGGCCATATTTAAAGTTGAATTTTCGAAAGTTGGTATCACTTCTGCATGCAAAATCCTTCGTCTTCTACCTTCAGAAACTCAAATTCTCCTTCTTCTCTCTAACCTTCTAGCCTTCTCTCTAGAATTCTAACATTTTCCCCTCCTCCGATCACCTGATTACTTTCAGATTAATTATTCTCGGCGTCAAGACCTTCAACTTGCACCGAACAAAATCTTATTCTAAACCGGTAAGTGTTTCTGACCCTAGAAACTTCTTGGTTTTCCTGTATGCACGCCCATCCTAAGCTTGCATGTGTTAGTTAAACCTTTTCTCTGAACTTGTATCTCGTAATTTGGCTTTAGATCTTTGGAAAACCCTTGAAGGAGTAGTTGTTGACAAGGAACCCTAAAAGTCTAGCTGGAATTGAGGTAAGGGAAGCTTACAAAATTTAATTAAGATTTCTTGCATGGTTGAAAGTATGTGTGATGATTGCAATGGTATGTAAAAAGTGGTATGCTGTTTATGAATTATTTGATGTTTGACTAGAAATTTAGAGTGAACTACATAACTTAGTAAAAATTATGAATCTGTAATCGAAGGGTCATTAGGACCGTTCGGTTTCCCCTGAAATGTACGGTTAAATATTGTATATGTTGATTTTAAGTACTCGGTCATAAACTGAGTATTCGGTCTTCTATTAATTAAATTATTAAAACGTCCGATTTAAAATACTATTTATTAAGTACAAGGTCTTATACCAGTACTTGTACTTTTGAAACGTCCAGTTTATAATATTCTTTATTCGAACAAGTATTTGACTTTATACCAATACTTGAATTTTAAGAACGTCCGGTCATAAACCATATGTTCCGTCATACAAGTGGTTAGTATTAGACGGACACTTAATTTATGAAGCATTTGGTTTCCATTGGTTAGTCTGTTTAGTTTTCCTTTATGAGTTTCTTATTGCTTAGTTTCGTTCGGTCTTGAGAAGTGCTCGGTCATAGACTAGCCTTCGATCATGTTAGTGCTCGGTCTTATACCGGTACTTGAATTTTTAAAACGTTCGATTTCTAGTTATAATTCTCCTATTTAATTTCCGTCCGGTTTCCATTGGTGAAACTGTTTGGTTCACCTGGACGAGTTTATTATTGATTTTTGTCCTGTTTTCATTGTTGAAAATGATTCTCGGTTCTTTTCTTCCTATTCAAACCTTTCAGTCACATATTGAAGTCTTCTCATAATACCCCATTTTCTTTCGGTATTAGATCATTCAGTTATTTCTTTAACGTATATATATTCAAATATAAGTGATGATGAAAAGATTGGTTAAGTATGATTGAGTAAGAGAATTCCAATGGAGGAATATCTCATGATTAATTATAGTTGGTAAAGTATGAACAAAGTTACTGTCCTGGTGTCGTCCTGAGTGATTCTCCAGCAAACCAACAACGTTCTTCTCAAGGATGGAGTATGGATAGTTGCGTGAAGGCTTCAAAAGGGAGATCGAAAGAGGTTCGAAGGATGAAGAAGATCTGAGAAGAAGAAGAAGAAAAAAGGTAAAGAAGAAGAAGAACAGAGAAGCGAAGGTAACTGCATAAAACTAAATCTGTGTTATTATTGTATGTTTCTGTGTATTTACATCAAAGGGAGAACTCTATTTATAGAGTTCTCTGTGGATGGGGAAGAACATAAAAAGGGAAAAAGAAATATATGGCAAATCCTAACAGACTAACAAAAAGTGTGATTACTGTAATTAGAACAAAATCACGAATTAACTAACTCTAATAATGTGATTACTGTAATTAGAACAGAATCACGAATTAACTAACTCTAATAGCCTCCCCTCAAGATGGATGGTGGATGGTCAGCAATCCAAGCTTGGGAACGACGGATCGAAAATGAACACGATGAGGAAACTTGGTAAAAACGTCCGCTAGCTGTTCATCTGAGCGAATGGGGAGTAAATGGAGTAGATTAGCTTGTACTTTTTCACGGACAACATGACAATCGAGCTCGATATGCTTGGTTCTTTCATGAAAGCTCTGATTGTGAGCTATGTGTCTAGCAGACTTGTTGTCGCAGTAAAGAGCTGAAATTCCAGCTTCTTGCACCTGTAGGTCACTCAAAAGATAGTTGATCCACTGTATTTCACACGT
Organism: Vigna radiata var. radiata; assembly: GCF_000741045.1. Classification (NCBI taxonomy): domain Eukaryota; kingdom Viridiplantae; phylum Streptophyta; class Magnoliopsida; order Fabales; family Fabaceae; genus Vigna; species Vigna radiata. Next base: position 36,712,637 of record NC_028355.1, on the reverse strand, counting down.
AGTGGCTGCTAAAGCTCGGTATTCTGCCTTAGTAAAGGATCTGGAAACCGTTTTCTGTTTTTTTTATTTCCATGAGATGAGGGATGACCCAAGGAAAATACAAAATCCTGTAGTAGACCTCCTAGTGTTGGGGCAGGTTGCCCAGTCTGAATCACTGAATGCCTTTAGATGTACAGGAGAATCTGCTGAGAAGAACAACCCCCCTGAGGGATTAGACTTTATGTACCTAAGGACATGTTGAGCAACACGATAGTGATAGTCAGTGGGTGATTGCATGAATTGGCTTAAGAGATTAATAGAAAAGCATAAATCAGGTCTAGTGTTAGTGAGTTAAAGCAACTTCTCTATTAACCTTCTATAAGAGCTTGGATCCTTTAAGTAGTTTTCCTTTTTGTACAACGAACTAGTGTCACTTAGAAAGGGGGTTGAACAGGGTTTGCAACCCAACATTCCTGTTTCCTCTAGAATATCCAAGGCATACTTTCTTTGAGACAAGTGAATTCCTCTCTTAGACCTTGCTACCTCCAAACATAGAAAATACTTAAGTTCTCCTAAGTTTTTAATTCGAAACTTTTTGTGCAAGAGATCTTTTATTTGATCAATTTCTCCCATAGAATTCCCTGCCAGTATAATGTCATCCACATAAACAAGTAGGGATGTGAAACTTGTGGTTGTTCTTTTAATAAAAAGGGAATGGTCAGATTTGGATTGTATATAATTGGCAGAAATGAGAAATGTGGATAATTTCTCAAACCATTGTCTATTGGCCTGCTTTAGACCATATAGAGACTTAGTGAGTCTACAAACTTGACCTTTATCGCAACCTGCAAGGCCAGGTGGCGGTTCCATGTACACTTCTCCTTTTAACTCACCGTGGAGGAAGGCATTGTCCACATCTAGTTGGTGCAGAAACCAACTCTGGGAGGCTGCAAGGGCAATTAACAATCTGACAGTAGTGAGCTTTGCAACAGGGGAAAAAGTATCTAAATAATCTATTCCTTCTTGCTGAGTGTACCCCTTTGCTACAAGGTGAGCTTTATGCCTTTCTATGGTGCCATCAGCCTTATATTTGATCTTGTACACCCATCTGCAACCTATTGCAGCCTTTCCTGGTGGAAGTTTGGTTAGGAACCATGTGTTGTTGTCCTGCAGGGCCTTGATCTCTCTTTTCATGGCTTCTGCCTACTCACTCACGTCTTTGGCCTCATTATAGGTGTGTGGTTCTGTGCTTGTAGTGATAGTCATAGTGTATCTCAGATGTTTCTTTGTCAGTGAATCACAAGACAATGATTTAGAAATAGGATAAGGCGTTTTGAGATTATTTTTCTCAGTTAAGGATTGATTAACCTGGTGAATATAGTCATTTAGATACCCCGGAGCTCTTTATACTCTGTCTGACCTTCTGCACCTGTGTTCTCCTTCATTTTCTTCAATTTGTCCATCAATATCACTTTCAGATCCTCTATACCCGTGGTCTGCTTCACTTCCATCAGTGTCTCTGTCAATATCTTCTTGGTTAGTGATGTTTGGCTGTTCTTCCTCTTCAACTAACCTTCCATCCCCTCTAGTGCCAGAACTGCTTAGAGGGTCATTGAGGAAGGCAGTCTGCTAATTTCTTGGTCATCAATTCCTGTGTTATTTTGTTGATTTTTCAAAGGAAAAACATTTTCATAAAAAACAACGTTTTTGCTTATAAATATCTCTCTAGTTTGGATGTCAAGGACAATGTAACCCTTGACCCCACTTTTGAAACCGAGAAAAATGCCATTTTTAGCTCTCGGGTCAAGCTTGTTTCTTCCACTCCCAAGAGTGGAAGCAAAACAAAGGCTTCCAAAAGTCTGGAGGTTCAAATAGGTGGGAGGGACATTGTAGATGAAATCATGGGGAGTTTTATTTTTCAGGATGGGAGTAGGTAATCTGTTTATGAGATAAACAGCATGACTGAGAGCATATGACCAATAGGCATTGGGTAGATTAGACTGAAACATGAGACTTCGTGTCACATTAAGAATGTGTTGATGTTTACGCTCCACAACAGAGTTCTGTTCAGGAGTCTCAACACAACTGGTTTGGTGATTGCTTCCATGAGAATCATACAAGCTGACACAGTTAAATTCAGGTCCATTATCAGACCTTACAGTTTTAATCATTTTTCCAAACTGATTTTTAGCTTTGATGATGAAATTCTGCATTAAGCCTCTACTTTGACCTTTATTATTCATTAAAAATACCCAGGCATGTCTGCTATAGTCATCAACAATAGTAAGAAAGTACCTATGACCACGAATAGAGGGAATAGAAAGGGGACCCCATATGTCACAATGAATCAAATCAAAACACTCTTCAGATAGGGAAATACTTGTAGGGAAAGACAGCCTATGTTGTTTAGCATAGTGACAAATATCACAAACAATATTAGCATTCATCTGTACATAAGGAAAATATTCACATATTTGTTTCACAATTTTGTGTCCAGGGTGGCCTAATCTATAGTGCCATAAATTTACATCAACATGCTTGAAAGATAAAACAGTTTTTAAGGCAAAATCCTGATCAGGACTTGAGAGAGCTTGTAGGTAGTAGAGGCCTTTGTGAGAGCTAGCATACCCAATCATCTTCAATGTAAAATTCTTCCTTATCTTACATCCCTTAGAAGAAAAGGTTAGGCTAGAATCCAAATCTTTTATAAGGCTTTGAACAGAAATTAAATTGAAAGAAAAATTAGGAATATATAAGACATTAAAAAGAACAAAATCCTTAGAGAATTGTACTGTCCCTGCATGTTCAGCAGTGATGATAGTGTTATTAGGCAATCTAACAGTAATGGGTTTAATTTTATAGAAAGTTACAAAATTTTCTTTATCATAAGTAACATGATCAGTAGCTCCAGTGTCAATAATCCAAGAAAGTGTACCTGTTTTGTCTTCCTTTTCATTTATGTTCATCTGGTTAATTTTGTGTGTAGAGTCATCAACTTTCTCAATCATCTTGAGAAGCTTTTCCATTTGGTCTTGTGTGAGAGAGTTGAGGGTTGTATTCGTGCTCCCCTTTTGAATAGTCTCTGGTCCAGATGCACTGTGGCAGATATTTGCTGAATTCCAACCTCCCTTCTTCTCTTGACTGTTATCTGTCTTTTTGTACCAAGGTGGATAGACATGCTTGGAGTAGCACTCATCCACAGTGTGGTTCATCTTGTTGCAGTAGGAGCATTGCTTTCCATGATTAGGATTTCTCCCTCTTCCTCTTCCCTGTCCATTTGCTCCAGTACCACGGCCTTGGTTCTTCCAAGACTGGTCATTTTTCCAGCTGTTAATATTCCTGTGAGCAGTGTTCACTAGGATCTTTGTGGTTTCAGCAAACTGATTTGCATTGGATCTTTCTTGTCTCTTCTGCTACATAATGAGGGAAAAGACACGGTTTATGTTTGGCAGGGGCTTCATCAGTAGAATCTGGGTTCGGGCAGTATTGTAGTTGTCATTTAGCCCTTTTAGAAAGCATATAACATGCTCAATCTCTCTGTATTTCAGAGAAATTTTTTAGAGTTCATAGCTGCAAGGAATTTTGCAAGTACAATTGGGTATGGGTCTAAGTGACTCTAATTCTTCCCAAAGAATTTTTAAGTCAGTAAAGAACTGGTTGACAGTTCTCTCCCCTTGTGTAATTGAGTGGATATCTTGGAGAAGATCTGAAATCTTGAAGTAGTCTCCTTTAGAAAATCTTTCCCTCAATTCATCCCACAATTCTTTAGCTTTTTCAACATATATTACACTTTCAGCAATTTGTGGGGAAAGTGTTTTTATGATCCATGAGAGCACCATCATGTTACATCTTTCCCATTTATCAAACAAGGCTTCAATTCTTTTGGGTTTCTTGATTGACCCATCAATGAATTTAATCTTGTTCTTGGAGAGAAGAGTTCTTCTCATGCTTCTACTCCAAGAGAAATAATTTGTCTCACTTAGGACCTAAGAAATGAGTGTTAATCCTGGATTTTCTCCAGGATGTAAGTAGAAAGGGATGGAGGGATCATTAGCTGGATTATCAGGCTGGTCTGTATGATCCATTTTGGTTGTCATCAAGAAATGGTTCAAGAAGACAAAAGAGTCAAGCAAGAAGTATCAAGGAGCTAAAGAACTGGGCAGCGGAAGAATTTATCTTGCTCATGATACCATAAAGAAAGTGGGCCGAGCCTTATAAGAAAAGCCCAACCAGCCTTTTACCCCAAATGTCCGTTGTTTCCTTTCACTTGTCAAAGTCTGCTGGAAGCTTCTCCCGTGTCAGAGGTAGGTGAGGAGCAGAGCAGGGATAAGGCTGAAGCTATCCCTTGGCAGAGAGAAAGACCGAAGCTTCTCCTGGGTGATTCTCCAGCAAACCAACAACGTTC